>NC_071272.1:24504164-24744164 GCF_023375685.1 Ictalurus furcatus | reverse complement strand
AAGACTGTCGCGTCCTTGGAGTGACCTTCACTATCACTGCGTGAAAAAGCAATCACTGGACTTCTTCAAACCTGGTGTGAACTTCTTCTGGGATGAAAATAAAATACACAGTGTGTGCATGCATATCTGCAACCTTCTCATTACTGATAATACGCCATGTGGCCAAAAGTATGTGGACACCTGGCCATCACACCTGTATGACCTTATTGGACACCCCATTCCAAATCCAGTGGACGTATCCACCCTGTGTTTGCTGTTATAATGCGCTCCACTCTTCTGGGAAGGCTTTGCACTAGATTTTGGGGCGTGGCCGTGGGGATTCGTGTTCGTTCAGCTACAAGACCGTTAGTGAGGTCGGGCACTGATGTTGGAAACAATTATCTAACATGTCTTTATATCCTTATATTATAGACCGTTATACCTCCTCCAGCACATTCTGCTGTCGGCACGCTGCGTTCCGGTAGGTAGGGTTCTCCTGGCGTTCGACGAACCCAGATTCATCCATCAGACTGCCGGATCATGAACCGTGACTCATCACTCCGGGGAACACATTTCCACTCCGGAGTCCAGGGTTTACACCGCTCCAGCTCACACGTGGCATTGTGCATAGTGATCTGAGTCTCGTATGCAGCTGCTCGGCTGTAAAACCCGTTTCGTGAAGCTCCTGACGAACCGTTCTTGTGCTGATGTTGTTTCCAGAGGCAGTTTGGAGCTCTGTAGTGAGCAGTGCGACAGAGGAAAGGAATTTTACACGCCACACGCTTCAGCACTCGGCAGGCTGCTCTGTGAGTTTGTATGGTCTACTGCGTTGTGGCTGAGCTGTGAGCACTTCCAGTTGACCCGGGGCAGAAATTTCACAGAATGATTTGGGGTAAAGGGGGCATCCTGTGACGGTACCATGTTTAAAGTCAGTACCACCCGTTCTACTGCCAGTGTCTGTCTGTGGAGATTGCATGGCTATGTACTGGATTTGATTCACCTGTTAGCACTGGGTGTGGCTGAAACACCTGATCTCAATCGTTAGAGGTGTGTCCACAAACTTCTGGCCATATCGTATACATCATGTTATGTAATTTAGATACAGGAGAATTTATATGACTTTTATGAGTATATCTGTGTATCTGTATTCAGTTTATTTATTTTTCTTTTATGGCAAATATACTATGTATGAGCAATAAAGTCTTCACAAACTCTTCTCTTTTTTTTAAATTCTAGTCAAATCCCAAGAACTCGAGGTAGCAGTATATCAACAAGGTAAGAACTGTGTGCATTGTGTCGTGTTTCATTAGACGAACTGTGGCTACAGCGTTCCGTGTGTATGATTAGACTTCTGTTAACAGGAGAACACCGAGCAGTGCTTCAGTGCTAGCTTTTCGTTTTAATAAACCGAAAATAGAAAATTGAATGTCAAAGCCTCGAGTTCAGGTCAGAGTTGATGCGTGTCTCATTTCAAACTGGAGTGGATTCAGACCTGGTGACTGGGGGGGCCACTGAAGTACTCTGAACTCCCCGCCTCTTTGAGATGACTTGTATTGTTGTGTTTTGATGCATTATTGTGTTGGCAGTATATAAAACGGTAAACCGTGCCCATAAAGGCATGTAATAACACTCAGATAGCCTCAGATTCCTGTGCTTGGCTGAAAGGAGTAGAACCTGTTGTGTCCTCCTGCTGTTGTGGTTCCTGCACGATGCCTTTCTGCTCCTTCAGATAAATAAATAGTGCTTATCTGAGTTAGCGTAGTCTTCCTGTCTCTGTCTCATCCTCCTCTCTCAACAGCGTGACATTTCAGCCCACTGAACTGGATGTTTTTAGCTTTTTGCACCATTCTCTGTAAACTTTAAAGACTGCTGTGTGTGAAAATCCCCGGAGATCAGCAGTTTCTGAAATACTCACACCGACATCCATGCCACGGTCAAAGTCACCGAGATCTTTTCCCAGTTCCGATGTTTGGTGTGAACAGTAGCTGAAGCTCTAGACCTGGATCTGCACGGGTTTATGCATTAAGCTGCTGTTACATAATTGTCTGATGGTATAATTGCATGCGTGAGCAGGTGAGCAGGTGAGCAGGTGTTCCTAAGTTCCTAAGTGGCTGGTGAGTGGATAAATGCTCCACTTGAGTAGTTGGCACCTTTTCTGCTTGTGCATGCGCTGTATATCAGTCGTATAATATATATATAAATATATATGTGTATGTGTGTGTGTGTATGTATATATATATCCACGAAACAAAGCCTGGCTCCTACTGACATGTAAGTTCATGTGTGTGTGTTTGTGTGTGTGTGTGTGTGTGTGTGTGTGTGTGTGTGTGAATCACAGCCCAGCTTCACCCAGTTCCACCTCACCACGATCTCCTTCCTGGCCGATGTTTTCCGCTCCCTCCAGTCCTCAGTCAGCCTCCTGCACTTCCAGCGAATCTTCCCCACTCAGGTGCGTCCTGAGTGTTTTTTCTGCAGTGTTTCGTGGTCGATTAACCCCTCTCACACTCTCAGCTCTTCTTCATGGAGGTTTATAAGATTCTCATGACTCAAGACTCGCGTTATTTCGGAAATGGTCATCGTGGTTACTGAGAAGCACGGACAGTGTGCCGCTAGGAAGTCATATCAGTCTTTTTTCCCCTCTCTGCCACAGTCCCCCTCTGCGAAAGGCTCGTGCGTTGTACGCCTGCAAAGCCGAGCACGACTCTGAGCTCTCCTTCATCGCAGGGACGATATTTGAGAACGGTGAGTTCCCATGAGCACAAGAGACTCTCAGTCCACATTATTACAAACCCCAGCTCACTACAGTTTATGTGTTTACAGCTTATTGATCTAATAAACATCTCGCCCTTCGTTCATCCTGTCAGTATAGCAAATACGTGCTTCCTCTCTATGGGTAATTATATAGAGAGCTGCTCGTGAGCATGTTTTATTCATTACAGAGTCACCCTGGACGCCGGTGTAGAATCCGGGGAAACTGTCGTCACATACGCCGTGTGTTAACGCTAGCTTTAACAGGATGTGACTTACAGGTCGGCGGAATGAAAGTTCAAATGTGAAGCCGATCCTAAACCATACACTAAGCGGAGTTTGAAACTAGTCCAGCGTAAGCTACGTTATAGTCAATAGTGTGTGACGGGATCGTAGATCTAAACGTTGTCGCACAGTGACGTATTTTGTCATCGCCGGCCAATCGGAAACCCGATCTACATCACACTGCGTTCGCCATCGAGATTGTGCTTTACAGTAAAGCGGAGACTCAATTTATCATCTCTTCTGTTTGTATTGTACACGCGTAATGCGCAAATTATTAACAAACCACAGCACCGAAAGAGAGCCGACTAAAAGTACCGGACCCTAACCTTTAAACTGATCCGCGTGGTTACTGATCTGAAAACTCCTACTATACGATTGCGTAATATTATTATTAATTGCAATTAATAAAAAAACCCGTCCTATTCTGTGGGTTATACTGTCTTGCAAATATCGTATTTAGTTTTATAATATCTATATTCTAATATCTAGTTTTATTTACGGTGAATGTTGCGTGTACAGGTTGTTAGGTTTAGAGCTTTAAGTTATAACTTAAGGCTACGTTAAAACTTTAGTAGTTTGTTTTTTAGTAGTTTGTTTTTTAGTAGTTTCTAAACCGGGACGTACCGTCAGTGTTTATTTAGTCCGGACACGAAGCACACGCCAGTGCAGATAAGCAGATGATAAAACATGTAAACATGAAGGATCTTGTTTAAATGTGTTTTAGATAAGAGATTAAAACTGCATGACTAAATGAACAAGTACAATCATCAACACGAAGGATCCTGGTGAGATTTAAAAGGGAGCCGATGTTTAAAATGAGATACGCTGTGTTTATGGTCGTCTTTAACCTCTTTTAGTTCATCCGTCGAGGGAGCCCGGCTGGTTAGAGGGCACGTTGGACGGGCGGACGGGGTTAATTCCTGAGAACTATGTGGAATTCATGTAGCTGTGGACCAGAACGTGATGAGCTCCTGCAGCTGACGTGAGGAGAATCCCAAATCCAGACAGCAGATAGCTTATTGTGTGTGTGTGTGTGTGTGTGTGTGTGTGTGGGGGGGGGGGGGCTGAGAATTACTTGGCTGTCAAAAAGCACTGCCGCTACTTAAAAAAAAAAAGAAGAGAAAAAACATTTGGGGACCATTTTAGTGTTTCTCCAGCAGAAATCATGGAGCTGTGTTCCTCCGTCAGCTTTGTTCATGGGAAACGATGGAGAACCCGTACTGCTTCTTCGCAGTCTGGGGCGTTGGGAACGTCCCGTCTTCCATCTTCAGATATTCCTCTGTGATACGTTTAGAACTACTGAGAGAAACTGGTGAATCTTGGAAAGAAAAACAAATGATTGAGGTTTTCTCTACTTGCACTCTTTTGTATTTAAGGGAACAATTTAATGAAATGCTCGAGCTGTCTTCCTCTTCCTCTTCCTCTCACTTTTCTCAGCAGGTATGTTAAAGAATAAAATGTAAAATAATGTGAATTCAGCGCTGGTCAGATATGAAGCCACTCTTATTTATGACGCCGTCTCTCAGCTGAGATGCGCGTGCTCCTGGCGTGGATTAACATTGTAAATACGGGACAATTGAGAAGGTATAATGTTTATGTAAATAATTCTATTTTGTACCCTAGCTTACTAACTTAATTTTGGTACCACTATTGTTCTTTTTACTTTAAAAAAAAAAAAAAATCTAATTTAATTTTGTGAGTCTTCATTTTCTTAAAATGTTAAAACAGAGCAGTAATTGAGATCATGACGTTCAGGTTTTCCTTATTATTAAAAATCGATACCGAGAGACGACTGCATTATTATTTTTCTTCTTTTAACCATGTTTCTTGCAGAAATGAAATCAAATCTAAATTCATTTTACCAAGAAGTTTTTTTTTTTTTAAAAACGTATGGAGAAGAACGTCTGATGTTCTCCTGTAGTAATGAAGAGCAAGTTATTTTGAGAAATAAATAGATTTCGATTGAATCTGCTGTTGATTACGATGCCATTTCCATCCATATGTCTTTTTTCTGTCATTAATAATATAAAACACTGAACTACTGTGAAGGTTAATAGCGCAGTGGTGATTGGCTTGAACCTGCCGGATGCACACGTGTACGATGCACGATTCAGGCTCAAATCTAAAAAATTTAAAATTAAAAAAAAAAGCCACACTTTTGACTTACCGTATCTCAAAATTCTGATTTACGTCAGCTCCGTTCATCACAAACAGGAAGTGTGTACGCTGATCAGGAACAGCAGGTGTTGTGTACGACGCTCACGTGAGTTCACCAAATGGTACATCGTTTGAAAAGCGTGACTGTTAGCTATTAAATTAGTGCGCTAGTTACGTACCTGCAACGCTGGCTAATTATTAACCCTATCCTAAATAAAACATCTGAGCTAATGCCTGAATATCGTACGTCAGAATGTGAGGTAAAACGACACAATTCTGAGTCAGAATTCGTGAGATAAGACGTCTGAAACCCGAGAAGTCCAATTTTGGCGTACTGCCGCCGTCCGAAATAAAGATAGAAACACGTTAGGATTAGCGTACGCGGTATCTCACGTGTCTCAGCCATTAAACCCCTGACATCATCTTTATCGCGGATTTACAGAAATCACGAAATTTATCCAAACGTCATCATTCAGACACGCAGGACTTCACTCCTTCAGTCTACTGGATGAACGTCCCATGTTTTCTGATCAATCATTCGTTCAATAAATCATTCATACAGACGTGAAACCATCGATCAGAAAAACAAAAACAAACAAACATTCTGCTTCCTCACTCGACACGATCGTGTTCAACATTTAATCAAATGTGTAAAGATGGACACTGATTGGCTACTGAAGTGTAATACAAAACTAGTTTAAACAGACATTATTCTTTACTTTGGACTAAAATACAAACAAAACTTGAATCTATTTATTTTGATATAAGCCATATATATATACCAGTGAAATATCTTTGCCTTTAACTTTCATGAGAATATCTGCGTTAATGTTTTACAGAAAGGATTTTCTCAGACCAGTATTAGGGTAGTGCAAATCCTCAGGCTCTGGTCCGTCACGTGCACGCGCAGTCTTTTCTTTTTTTTCTATTTTTTTTTTCCAAGAGACTGGTTCATTTTCACATCAATATGCATGAGACCAAAGCCGGGAAAGGAAATAAAACATGAAGTAAAACAACACATTCCAAACATGAAACCAAGTGCTACTGAAAAATACAACTGCTTTAAACACTTTCATCATCATCATCATCATCATCATCATCATGATGTCATTACTCTGGCGTGCTTCAGCCGCTATAAAATCTACATTCCCAATCTGATGTCTTTAAAACACAGTGATCGTTCGGAAGTCTTTTCCATTCATTTAGAGAATTACTTACAAGGCAAACATAACACTTTGTTTTACATAAAAGTGCAAACACATTTTTAAAAAATAACAAAATACAATCATGACAAAAGCATCTAATGCAATCAAATTACAGGAAACGCATTCAGATACGAGGCACATCAGATTTTCTACAACTGCTGTAGGATAAGAGCTAGCGAGGACCGTCGTGGATCATTTATTGGGGGTTTGGGAAGATAAAGTGAGAAAACAATCCCAGTTTGTCTTTGTAAAACCATCTGACCCAAAAATAAAAAAATAAAAACCAGTTCCGTGTACTAACGATCTGTTTCAGGTATCTGCAGATCGGTGGAAAATCATTTTGTGCTCCAATGCCATTAAAACTCCGATCCACTGTCTAAATGGGTTCGCTTTTACGTGCATTGTAAATATAACGTCATCATTTAATGTTATTTTCATAAACATGTCCAATCAAATTACGTATTTAGTATTAAGCAAAAAATATGTCAATTACAGCTACTCAACAAACACTAGTGAGATATAATATTCACCAACACGCTTTCAATGGAGTAAGAGCTGGATATAGAGACGGGAAGCATGTGCGAGGGAAAAACGAAGTCCCGTACACGGCGACGGACATAAAACAGGTATAAAACGCTGACCGTCACAGAGAAACACGCTAAAGCTAAAGCGCTCGGTTTTGCATTTACAAACAGAGCTTTAAGACATTTTTAAAAGGCATTTTGAGTCACTTGTCACACCGTCAAAGCTAAACAAAAGCTAAACGTCAAAGTACATTAACATGGCATGAAAAGGCATGAAACAGAATTCGCAGATCTCTGCAGATACCCGAAATTTCCAGGGTGACGAGTGAGGGACAGATGGGCGTGTGTACGTGGGAACGACGTGTGAAAGCCAAAATAATGCTTGTCCATAGTGCAGTCTTACAGAAAAGTCACAGAATAGGGTTTATAACAGACTGATCCGAACCAAAATGACCGCGGTTAAATAAAGACTTTGCTGTGTTTGAGGAAAAGAGAAGAAAAAAAAAACATTCTTTCTTTTTAAACACAGTAATGTTCTGGTCACAGTCAGAAATAAAAGTACTGCTAAACACCGTAAATAAATGTGCACGCTAAAATGACGACGCTGGCTTGGGGACTTCAGGTACTCGTATAAAGCTCTGCTGGTGCGGTTTGATAAAAACACAACAAATCGCTCTCACGTTAAAATCCCTTGAGCAGACAGGAGGACAAGAAGACTCGGGCCTGAGCGTATAGGAGACGGGGTGCAGGCTTTGGCACCGCGAGAGCACGCAAAGGAAATAAAACAAAAAGGGTTACAGCCTTTAAAACCGTTCTCCAATTAAACAAACTCTACAGAAGGACTGAAACAAATAGGAACAATGGACGTGCAGAAAAAAGACACTAGCGGTCACAGTAAAGCTGTCGGCGAACCTGCGCACACACACACTAACACACACACACACACACGTCCTATACCAACAGTAAACCAGGGTAAAGATAAAGTACTGCTGATATGATGAGCATGTTCTTCCCAGATAAAGACACGTACTGTATTTTCTGTTTTGTGACCAAACGTCCACAGC
The DNA here is from genome assembly GCF_023375685.1 of Ictalurus furcatus. Lineage (NCBI taxonomy): Eukaryota > Metazoa > Chordata > Actinopteri > Siluriformes > Ictaluridae > Ictalurus > Ictalurus furcatus. Next base: position 24,736,202 of record NC_071272.1, on the reverse strand, counting down.
AAGGTTCTCAGCTTCGACACTGATCCGATTCGATGTTTTAAGTAGGTAAAAGCATTTGTAAAGGTTCATTTTGTTCAACAATTACATTTAAAATAGTATTATTTTTTCAGGACTAGGCACGGTGGTGCAGCGGGGAACGGCACGGACTCGCAGCTCCAGAGATCGCGGTTCGATCCATGAATCCGTTTCAGTTTGAAACGAGTCGATCTGCTGCTGCTGTAATCCGACCGAACAGTCGCAACAAGCGAACTCCTTTCCGCTGTACTACGACAAGTACACGGAAAATAAAGTTCTAGATCATTTCAGCATTTTTTTATGACGTACTTTGAGTTTACTCGGCAGAGAACGACCCCTGCTGTTTCGTAGCACACAGAGAGCTGCGTCTCGACGTACAGCGGACGTACACTTCAATTCCAACTCTGAACACGTGAGCACGGTTAATGAGGTAATCCGACGCCTGCGCGAGAGCACGAACAACGTGTAGCCAGTGACAAAAGACCTCAAAGAGCAGTGAAAAGCATCGTATAATATTTTCAAGCGCAGCATAGCAGTTAAAAAGGGCTTTTATTTTCCATGGCGTGGCTTCAGGGATTACGTCCTGACTTTCAGCACTCCTGAGGATTACTGAGCTGCCGACCTTACAAATCCAAACAGTGTTGTTCTCAAGCAGAGCGGAAAACACTGTCACGTTTAAGGTGCGAGACACAAACACAAAAAGCATGTGAGCCATTTACATGAACAAATATTCTTTTAAAGGCACATTTTCCCGTTTCTGATGTTCCTTTATAAACATCGCATCAGTGTACAAGCAAAATGTCTTCTCATCTAAAACGAGCCAGATCCTGAACGAATGCTTCTGCAGAAACGATTATAATGGTGATTCATCAGAATAAAGGGTTGAAGGAGGCTTTTATATATATATATATATATATATATACTGTGTGTGTGTGTGTGTGTGTGTGTGTGTGTGTATATATCTCCAGTCCTCGTCTGTGCCATGGACGCTCTTTAACATTCTTTCTTTCACGCTCCCTCTCAAGCAACGTTTACACACACTCACTTAAAAATAAAACCCATGCAGTCTCACTCAGTTAAGCCGTGATAGCTGAAGGTCACCTCAGGGCTGTTAGGCTACCGGTGGATTTAAGGCATTGTCATCGTCTAAGGCAGTCATTTTTGATGAAAGAGAAGTGGCTTGATGCTCCGGTCTTTGAATTTCGGAAGCTGGTTGGTGATGATTTCAGCCAGCATCTCAGGGAACTCTACACTCAGGGACTTGTTCACAAACATGTAGAAGCAGAAGTTAAGAAGTCCCTCCACCATCTGCAAACACAAACAGCCATTCAGTAGATAGCAAGCGTTACGTCATGAGACTGCACTGGCACTGAATACAAGCCTGAGTGTCTAATAACGTGAGGGGTTCATCACAGAAACACCACGTTAGAGTCTGTCAATGGATTATAAAACGTCAAAATGTTAAAATACCATCTACGTCATGTTAAGATGTGTGCTTACGGCCGTAACTAGCTACAAGGACACAGAGGTCTGTATCATGGTAGTTTGTTTGTTTGTTTGTTTGTTTATTTGCACGTATACGAGGTTTAACAGTAAGCACCAGGCGCTTGGGGGAAAAAAGCTGCCGATCGTCTGAAATAAATATATACATATTGATATATTAAAAGACATATACATCCAAATTGAACCAAAAAGTAACGCTCCAAATAACAAATAAAAACAGAGACGTCCAAAACGAATCAAAAAACACTTCAAATAACACGACGAAATTAGCCAGCGATGGTTTTTATTCCGCCTCTAGAGGCCGCGCTCGTGCTGCATAACGACGGCGGACTCTCCTCAGCCGCTCCGAACCGCACGCAACCGGGAAACTCTATCGCTGTGGGGTTTTTCCCGATAAACCATAGTTCCAGCGATCGCGTATCGGTCGAACTCTAGTAGAAACGTTCACATGCACGCCTTTCTTATTCATTCCTCTACTGTACATCTTTTTCCTAGAATACAAGGTGGTTCAACTAAAAACAGTGCATTTTTGCAAAATATATATATATATATATATATATATATATAAAAATATATATATAAATAGAGTATAATATACAAAATAATCAACATGTCAGTTCTAAATCAATTAAGGGTAACAATAAAGAACGGAATAAAGGAATGATAAAGAAATGTCTGTGTAAGTAATAGTGATAGTACTGATGTTTTTTTAGAGGCTGAAATCAGCAGGTAACTGAAGCGGTTTTGTAAACCTGAACATTTAACTCAATAAAACGGAACTGGATTTAGAGTTTATAGAAAAATACATGAATAACATAACGTAGATGAAAAATGGGCAGTCGTAATTACGGCGCTGATCCTGCTGCAGTTCTTTCATGATCTCACCTCCTGCATGGAGTCCAAAAGCTTAGTGAGCTGATAGAACCTCTGCCAGTTCTGGCTGGAGTTCTCGTCCCGTTTGACGATGGCTTTGCCCAGTTCTTTAATGTAGGACAAGCGGATTTCATCAAACACAGCCTGGCTCTTCAGCCCATCCTTTGGTACTGCAGTGATCAGAGATACAGAACACAATGATGTCACATTACATCACGTCCAAACATATCCTTCCTTCATCTTTAAGGCCCCGTGAGTCTTCTGCGTAATCAGAGGAAAGAGAACAATCACTGAAATCTTAGATCGGATATGATCCGATTACGTACGAGATACCAGATGAACTCATTCTGACCGCTGACTCGCACGTGTTTATCAGACGTGTATCAGTCATTATGAAAACATCAAGCGCTCCTCAGTGGGCACACATAAAAGAATCTAGACTGGACAAAGTCCACATTAAAATTCGCGGAACGGGCGTCGGCGAGGAACGCAGGAGAGCGCCTTTTCTTTCTGTCAAAGCAGATGTGATTTTGTGAAACAAAACAAAAAAAAAAAGCAGTTTTCTTTAACGGAGAAGCAATTTTCACTTCTTCGAGCAGTAATCACACACCTGAGCACATCCTTTTTACTTTACAGAGCAATTTACAGAGAATTTTCAAAGGCATCAAATGAACTGTTAAATGCGTGTTAGAGTAAACCGTTCCACAACGACTGCTATCTCTCGCTCGCAGACTGCAGCAAGTGACTTCTTCTTCTCTAGGAAGCTTTTTTCAAATTTGGAACTAACTAAAAAAAAACAACTGAAGTTTCAGTCTAAAGTTCCTCATACACACAACTCTGTTTCTACTTTCACCTAAAACGACAGATTCTTTATAATAAATGTAAATAAAAGAACAAACAGAAGACGCTTGTTACCACTGTGGTGCACCACCTATAGGAAAACAGGAGACACTCCCTAATAAATATATTACCTGATGTTGAACATATACAGGTGTGTAATGTTCGCTAAGTGGAACACGCTGATGGATTTTATTTCACATTAACGAACTCCAGACATTCTCCGTGTAAAGGGAGAGCGCGGTCTGAGTCCAGCCGAGATCAGGTGAGATGGTGGAAGGGGGCGGGGCTTCCAGGTTGCATCAGTTAATATCAGAGAGTTCAAAACACCCACTCAACTGTCAATCATCCCAGATTCATGTATCGATTGGTTCATCTCACGTTTTATCAGGGAGTAAAGACTGATCTTCTGGAGGATTTTTGAGTGAGAACTCGCTCCTACGCGAAATACGTAAACGCCATCATTGTATAGCAAAACGTGAGAGGAGTGCGAGTGCGGTGAGAGGAGTGCGAGTGCGGTGAGAGGAGTGCAAGTGCAGAAGGACGACTGCACCAACCTGTACTGAGCAACAGCAGCACTTTCATACAGAGATACTCGTCGTAGGAGACCTGGAGACGCACCAACTCGTTCGTGATCTTCAGCATCTGCTCACACTGTTCACTCATGTAGGGCAGCTTCATCCTTTCCCTGCAACACACACACACACACACACAAAACACTTAGACATTTTTTATTTAGATAATCGCATAATAATCTTGTGGAACTGCTGCTCATGCTGCGTCACGTAACATCCGCAGAGGAAATGGCTATCTGCCCTCTTCTACACACACGAGTTCAGAGAAGCCCACGATAGGCCAGTGTCTTTTGATTGACAGGAGTGTGCCCGTCCCACCCAGAGTCTCCAGGACACAGACGCTCTCTGAACAACAGGACGAACACTTTAGTGTTGTATAACGTTTTTACTCAGACTAAAAGTCTTACTCATTGATGACAAGGTCAGGGGCGAAGCAGAGCATGCCTCCGTTGCACTGCTGGTAAGATCTCCATCCGAGGCTGAAGGACATGAGGAAGAGCCAGGAGCACTGCAGCAGGGTCATCTGGTCATCCAGGTGCAGATTCCGGAAACCTGGAACAGGAAAGCAATGAAGAGATACACACACCTGGATCCAGCTTCCCAAAATCACAGGTAAAGATTATCTTCAGCATCTTAGATCTCAGGTGGAGTAATGCTAACTCGTCCCTCCACCACGCTATGGAGATCTCTGACCTGCATTTTCTGCGAAGACTATTACTACTATATTTAATACGAGGACTGCACTGTATAAATAAACTATACACACAGTTTAGTGCGTGTTGAGCACTCACACCTCACCGGAACACAAGCTGTGTTATTGTCTTCTTAACGTCAAGAAAGAGAAACGAGAGGAAACGACTGTTTATAGCTGCTATACAGGAAGTGAGGACAGGAATTCAATTCACGTCAATTCAGGGTTATATGTATATATGGATGGATGGATGGATGGATGGATGGATGGATCGGGCTTTTAACAACGTACATTGTCCCAAAGCAGCTTTACAGAAATATATCAATTCAGGATATAGATTTTAAATGGATGAATTTATCCCTACTGAGCAGCGAGAGGCGACGGTGGTGTAACCGTCACACTTCAGGCCACAGACACACTTCAGGCCACGATGATATAGAATAAAAGTCTTGTTTACTGTGTGTTATTCTGTAAAAATGCAGCGGGCTTCACTGTAGGTCACCAACATGTTTATGTTTGTGAAGGATATGAGATTGCAGCCAGTTATTTATTTATTTATTTATTTATTTATTCATTTATTTATTTATTTGGTGCCCCGGAACTTCAATACATCACGGTGAATAGATCTGCATTTGAAATCAATTCACAGAAAAATTCCTGCTGCAAACAAATATCAGAAGAGTTTTGCAAGGACGTGAATAACTGCAATACTGGTGCTGTGTATTGAGCACTAAAATGATGAAACTGCAACAGATTTATTTTTATATGATAAGAAATGGGCAGGTAAAGAGTAAGCGCAGTGAGTCATTCTGGATAAAATGTTTTTCTCACAACAATTTATTCAGCCCCGAGGATCTGAGCGGGGAAGTTGTTTACAGGATGCCATAAGTGCTTCCTATTTATTTATTTGTTTGTTTGTGTGTTTCTGAGACATCTGCATGAGGAAGTCTTCAGAATGTTCAGCATCATGTAATGAGAGTATGATAATGGCCAAAGCCCAACAAATGAACAAGCACTATAATAATTCACGAAATAATCTGTTTGTGTTGGAATCATGTTTCACTCCTTTCCACTGAAATGTGGTGTTCAAAAACGCTGTGAGGTTCTGCGGAGCCGTGTTTGCTCTCGCGTGGGTCTCGTCCAACAACGGCTGGAGAAAGGGACTTCGTAAATACTTACAGTGCTTAACAGACGTGCCTTTCTCATGCCATCGCTAGCGGGCGAACTTCACCGATCTCGGACGTGCTTTATACGGTCTGCATTCGTAACGGTTAAAGAGGGAATTTATCCCGGAGCTACTGACACCACTGCATTCACAAATCGGACGGGAACGTCGATGGAAAACAGAATTATTATTAGAATCTAGTCTAATACATACACACAGAAGAATTAATATCAGACCCTGGTTAACACCATGGGAAAACACAAATTCTCACTGGCACCAGTGTGGTTCTACAGTAAACTGGTTCTACGGTAAACCGCCGAGTCTCCGTCTTCGGGCCACCCTGTTCTGGACATCGTGACCCGCAGTGGTTTACTTCTCCCTGTTCTTCATTCGTAATGTTTACTCTCGAAATTGGAGGACATTTCGAAACAGAAAAGGAATGATGAGTGTAACTATGGAGATCCTATGGAGCAAAACACATGGAAGTGGTTCACAGTGCTCAGACTTGGTGTTGGAATTATCCTCAGCATTGGTGTGTATTATGTAAGAAGTGTTAAACTGCATGAATGTGGCAGTGGAACTCAGTTCACTTATCACTTATCATTTAGAAAAGTGCGGAATAACACACTGTGGGCCGTGCTGTTATATGGAAATATTCCACTTTGTGTTTGAACAGTTACACAACAGCTTCACAACATGCCGTATCACACCACCCCGGCGTGGATTATTTACACACAACAGCACAGCCTGAAGTGTGTTTATTCCTCTAATACCACAGCCATTTTTATTTACCTGTGAAGGAGACATCATGCTTCATCATCCGCTTATACATTTAATGTAGTGGAACGTCCACGAGACGAGTGAGTCCTGTTCTCACTTACGTTATAGCAGCTATAAACACTCGTTCCCTCACCAGCTCTCTCTCTCTCACTCTCTCTCACTCTCTCTCTCTTACTCTCTCTCTCTCTTACTCTCTCTCACTCTCTTACTCTCTTACTCTCTTACTCTCTGTTTCTCTCTCTCTTACTCTCTCTCTCTCTCTTACTCTCTTACTCTCTCTCTCTCTCTCTCTCACTCTCTCTCTCTCTCTCACTTACTCTCTCTCTCTCTCTCTCACTTACTCTCTCTCTCTCTCACTTACTCTCTCTCTCTCTCACTTACTCTCTCTCTCTCTCTCACTTACTCTCTCTCTCTCTCACTTACTCTCTCTCTCTCTTACTCTCCCTCACTCTCTCTCTCTTACTCTCCCTCACTCTCTCTCTTACTCTCTCTCTCTCTATTACTCTCTCCCTCACTCTCTCTCTCTCTTTCTCTGTCTCTCTCTCTCTCACTCTCTCTCTCTCTCTTACTCTCTCTCTCTCAGTTAATAAAATAAAAAAATGCAGTTTGTCATGAAAATGCAAAGCGTAAACTCCTCTGTCCTGAAGAATCAGAAAACTTACTAGCTGTTACAAAGCGCTGACACTGGAGACTCCTTCCATAAATGGCACACAAACATCTCCTAACAGAAGCTTCACCATATCAAAGATTACATTTTTCTTTGCTAAACATTTTTTAGAGGAAATCTGTTTACGTGGCACGTCTGCTGTACAAGTCACTGTGAACGAGCTGTTGCTATAGAAACGATAACATTAGAACGAGCGCATTAATATAAACCTGTGATTGATGTTAAAGCCGCCGTTATAGAACATTAATCAAGTCTTTCTGATCGGAGAATTCAACAGCACTGAGGTATGAATACTGCAGCACTCTCGATAGAGGTTAATAACACTTTAAATAATAAATATATTAATATTAAACTGGCAGAACAAATGTTGAGTTGTAACTGAACTGCAGCTAATAAGAGTCATTTCTCATCAGAGAAAAATCTCTCTCTCTCTCTCAGAAACACCTAGTTGATGACTTTATGATCATGTAAATAATAAATGCATTAATTTATTATCCACCTCATGTCAACGTTGGCCTAATTAAAGCGACACTCCTGGAGACTGGCCTCGGGTTACCGTTAAACAGTTAAATATTTAACCTCGGGCCAGAACGAGGGCTGGGCAATACGATGATATAATACCGATATTGTGATAAATTATGCCACATTACACTTTTCTGAGATATCGTCAGTGTTGAGATCCGTTTTAAAAGTATTTTGAATGCTTCGTTTGATATCAGTAACAAACTCTGAGTGGAAGCAGTGGATTTGATGGTAAATTTTCACACCGAATCTTAAAAATTGCAAAATGTACAAAAAAAAAGTTATTAAACAACAGTCTTTTTAAAATATTTTAAATAAAATATACAAATACATTTCTCTGAACATTAACTGAAGGCATCATCATACTCAGCGTTTCAGTTTGTTGCCAGTTTATTAGTAAACCTTTATATCGTCATACACATCGTGCATCGCAGGAATGTCTTCAAGTATCGTATCATGACGTGATCGTCTGCCACATCGACCCCTAGCTAGAACAACCAATTATTTTTTTCTTTGAATATTCTGTTTATTGAATATACCATCTCAAATACAGTCCACGAATAAAAAAACAACCAGAGACTCATGTTAAATCACCTTACTCAATCTAAATAGAATTAAAACTTTACCAGCTAGTTCAAACGAAGTATTTGTTTACAGCAGGGTGTGTATTTTCAGACCGGGATGCCAGAGTTACGCTCTCGAGGAACCTGCTTAAGTGTAATGATAACAGCTGTTGACTGTCTGTCTTCTAAAACCTAACGTCTAATAGATTTCTTTCCTGATTTGCTTAAATTGAATCATTTTAAATCTTTTTTTTTTTGGTGTTACACTTTACTTTAAGAGAATTCGCTCTTACCTGGCAGGGCTTTGGCCCACTTGACGGCGGAGATGACCTGGCGTCCCCCGAGTCGGTTCAGGGTGGTCATGAGGCGTGTGGAGGTGTCGGGGATGCTGCTGTCGTAGCCGGCGTACACAATTTCAGGCTCGATGGCCTTTAGCAGTGACAGCATGGTGGGTACGAGCTGAGGCATGGACTTGAGCACCAGAGAGGACTGACGCTCAGTGGCCATGTAGGGCGGGGGCGAGGCCGTCGCCTGCTGCACTTTCAGTCGGATCAGCTTTTTGTTTTTGCGTGCTGAAACAGAGAGCATCGGAGAAGAGTTATGACGTTTATGTGTTACAAACACCAGTTAAAAAGTTAACCATGTTCGGAAATATTACTATAATATAACAAAGCATTCTTTTAATGTTACGCTCCGGTGTAATATCGAAAATGATCACCAGCAATTCCCTCCACTTTTTACATTTTCCACTGTGAACATTTCTATAGCCTCTAAGAGCCTTTAAAGGTGCAACAGCCGATATTTATTATTTCTTACTTGTACATATAACCTGTGAATTATGTAGAACATGATAAGTCAAATAATGGTTTAAACCATAGTCTTATGCCAGTTATTTTATAGACACTCCCTAATGCCCAGATCTCAATCTGAACTCCTTAAGCACGCAGCACAGCCGGATAATTCTCCTGTGAGCAAAAAAATCAATCACTCTGTTCTTTAAAAAAAGCTTAATGACAGGAAACACAGAATAAACACCGGCTGCGTTTTCCCACGACTCCGTCGTTTATTGCGAGTGAAGGAGATGACGCCGGATGCAGAATTAGTGACGCTGCTCCTGGACACGTCTGAACGGTGGTTTCTCATAACCGATCACGTAGATGTTTTTTTCCCATTACAAAGAAAATCAGGGCAGTGAAGGCCTCGTGATCATTCTCAGACATCAGTTTTATCAGCAGTAAAAAAGAAAAAGCTCACACACGGTCCTACTGGTCTGTAATATGTCACTAATGCACCGATACAGCATGTCTTACCTTCTAGGTTCATGCCTGCTTGGAGGCATTTGCGAAAGCGGCAGGCCGGACAGTTCTTCCTGCGGATCTTGTCGATGATGCAGTCGTTTCTCCCAGCGCAAAGATAGTTGTGTTGGCCTGAGAGGAATAAGGCGAGTATGATTTATTATTATTATTATTATTATTATTATTATTGTTATTATTGGCAGGCTGACTTTAAGAGGATTAAAATGAAGTCAGTACAGAAACTGTGCCTGCAGGAGTTGACACGTACATAAGAGAGAGTGAGTCACTGCATTAACCACAGATCAACTCCCATCACACACACGCCAGAAGGAAATAAGAACGTACAGTCGTCATGTAATAATAAAATAACTGCTCCGTCTCAGAGTCGTAAACATTTGTCAAGGAACAATCTCAGGATCCGTGCAGTTATAAATCAGTTTGTTTAAGATCATGTGTTTTGTCTATGGGCACGGTTTCCTCCCCCAGTCCAAACACATGCATGGTAGGCTGATTGGTGTGTCTAAAGTGTCCGTAGTGTATGAATGGGTGTGTGAGTGTGTATGTGATTGTGCCCTGCGATGGACTGGCACCCTGTCCAGGGTGTACCCTGCCTTGTGCCCCATGTTCCCTGGGATAGACTCCAGGTTCCCCAGCGACCCTGTAAGGATAAGCGGTGTAGAAGATGGATGGATGGATGTTTTATCTGTGTATTATAACATTCTCATATGATAGGACAATCAGTCTGTCTATCTGCCTGCCTGTCTATCTATCTGCCTGTCTATTTGCCTGGTTGTCTATATGCCTGCCAGTCTATCTGCCTGTCTATCTGCCTGGTTGTCTAACTGCCTGGATGTCTATCTGCCTGGCTGTCTATCTGCTTGCCAGTCTATATAACTGCCTGGATGTCTATCTGCCAGCCTGTTTATCTATCTATCCAATGCTACTTGATACGTTATATAATAGTACTACTACTACTACTACTACTACTAATAATAATAATAATAATGTCTCTGTATATAAGGCTAAAGCAAAGCCTATAGTATTATTAGTAGGCATATAAACACAGGGGATCTGAGGTTCTGAGGTCATCAACTGATGCAAGGCCAAAAAGCAAGAAGAATAAGAACTGCCTCTAATTAATTCAGAGTAGTAATCTTCCTTGATGGCCAGACACTGTGTGTTTAACAGCTTAGAGCATCATTTCAAACTTCAGAGACGTAGAAGTAAATGGTTTTGTGCTTTTCCCGCTGCACCACTTCAGCTCATTTACAGTTAGATAAAAGAGTGAATAAGTGGAATCTCCTACGTTAAAGCATGTGTTCGGTGATCTGTGGCCCTCTCACAAGAAGTGCACAATCACGACAAGTGCAACCAGACACGTACTTATACAAATGACAAAAACGTGACAGAAGTAAGCCTCTGTTCCTGGAATCGAGACGAAGAGAATTCTGTAAGTACTGAATTTCACCAATGCACGTTCCCGCAGGATCTCATTAAACCTCTTAAGTGCCGCGATTGAAGATGAAGTACTGAGCTGGATTCAACCTCACGTGCTGATCAGATGGAGGAGCAGGACGAACCACATCAGCGTCAGCGTTCTCCAACAGTGTCAGCGTTCTGCTGTTCGGTTTGAAGCAGTAGACTCTCTAAAAGTTACTCCATACGGTGGAAGATTCCTTCACTATGATTCACAATGATTTCAAGCTTACTTCCAGGCTGAAGACGGATGCGTGTTACCAGTCGGGAGGCCTAGAGCACCGAGTTTACACTGTGTGCAAACAAAAGAAATGAAAGACAATGAACTGAACAGGTATCAGGACTCACGGATTACTTCTGATCAATCAGACGTAGGGTCTGATTTCAGTGCAGGATAGCCATGTCCAATCTCACTCACACATATGGAAGAAACAGAAGCGACTATAAAGCTGAGTCTAAGTGCATGAACGCACACGTAAACCTGGGAAATGTACACAGAACTACAATGAAACGAAATGTCCAGCGACATCCCTGATTGGTTAATACTCAATACTCATTTCGGTATCCGTATCATTACTGCAGTTGACAAGTACTAAGAAAACGTCATTAAAACTGTGTATCGATGCACCGTGTTAAATACTTTATCCATCAGCTACGTGTGAACAGCCGAACCTGACCAGCTGATCCACAGTGATATAACAAAAACCAAAAACATTCCTTTCCCAGCTGCACAACATTACCTAGCCTCTTTTATCCAGTCCTGCTTTATTTACACCTCTTTTTTGACGCTCGACTTGACCTTGCACAGTCGAAAAACTTCAAACAGCATTCCAGCAGAAAAAGCAGAATATAAAAGCAGGTGAACAAACGTCACATTTCCGACTGCCAGAACATTAGTACTGTTAATGAACCTGCGGCTGTTTACACCTACTCCAACTGCGAATACTGATCCGATTCATTTAGTCGGTTGATGATTTGTTTGAAGACAGATTAAAGATGTGGGATGATCGGCAGAATCAGTCGACATGCATGCTGGAACAGTGCCACGTGTGCAGAGCTGGTACCTGAAGCTCGGCGGGATTTTGAGAGGGTAAGCGTTATTAAAGGTAAGTTTATTTACCATGTGTGTTTTGTCGTGCTCTCCATCCTTCACCGTTGCCAGAGCAACCATAGAAATAAGAGAGAAAAACAAAAATAACAGATATACAGTATACGCCTCAAGGTAATACACATATTAATAACAAGTTGTCTGCAGTATGTATAAAAGAGTACATCTCAAACTGCGGAGAGGAATACTGCGTCGGTTGTGCTGACTAATTTCCTCTTCATGTAGATCTGATCTTTTTGTCATGAAACGTTTTCGGCACTGTTAGATGGTTTGTCATCTACATTACAGCACATCTTTAATATACACAAGCGAACGGATGTGAAATGAAAATCTAACCGGGTTCCGAAATGAAACGAGTCTGTTTAATCTCGCACATACCCGCCGATGTGCGTCCTCATTAAGGAAACGCTGCTCACTATCGATAAGAGCTGCAGTTCTGCCTCAGGAGGATTTTTTACTCATACAGACTGCAGCGATACACGTCAGTCCACGACCTCCTGACCTGACGGAACGCGAGCGATGCTTTTTATCAACCGACACAAACACGGTTCCCTCCACGTGCAAATCCTAATCCTGTCAAGGAAGAGGAGAGGTATGACTCATAGCTGAACTTCTCTCTAAAGACAATTTCTTTTTTTAAGAACCTGAGCAATCTCACGAAAGCAGAGCGAGAGAGAGAAAAAACATTTGTAGGAATCAGACTGTCTTTACATTGCTAAGACCGTCTTGTTTTAAGACTAAGGGTTAATTCAGCTTTTTGAAAAGGTGTAATAAATGTGCTTCTCTGCGTCCATCTGACCGAGCCAACAACCACAGCTGTGTCCGTTTAGTTAATTTCTCAAAGCTGACAAATGATAAAACATTTAATGCTTCTCTACGTGCACTGCTGGAACGCTGGAGGCCATCGATGCACTTTTACACCTTCTCAAAAGCTATTTCGACAAGTAGAACTCGACACCAGTACCGTCATCTAGTCTAGTCCAACCTGTTACTAGCCTGTACGCCTGAGATACACTTAAGATTCACTTCAAACTGGAAGGAAGCTAGGGAAGAGAATCATTTGACATTTGCACTAAGAAGAATCTCAGACAGATGGGACGGATGGACAGAATTTTAGAGAGAAAAAAAAAAACATTAAAAAACCACAACAAATTACCAAAATCGTTTAAAAATAACTGACCGTCTCGCTCTAGCATGCCGTGCCGTGTGCTTGGGTTGTTAGTTCTTAGGAGCTCACCTTCTACAGCTCTTTTGAAGAAAACTTTGCAACTACCGCAGGTCAGAACGCCGTAGTGGCACCCTGACGCCTCGTCCGAACACACCAGGCAGATCTTGCTGTTCGGGCCTTTGGGTCGAGCGGAACCGGGTGAGTTTAAAGTGCTGGCGTCAGGACTCAGAACAGACCTGCAACGAACCAAGAAGAACACAACATGAGGCTCGGAAACAAACTGAAACAGCAATCAGTGTCACGCAGCACCTTTACCCCTCTCAGTGTAGGAGGAGGACACGGAGGAGGACACGGAGGAGGACAGGTGACATTCTGCAAGTTAAAGTCATGTTCTAAGAAAAGAAAGTAGGACAGAGAAGAACGGTCAGAGAGATGCTGTGGGAAAATCCTGGAATGTGTTCGCGGCACTTCAGTCTGCTCTGAGGAAACACAAAGAATAGTTTGTGTTTGTAAGGAAAATACCAAAAAAAATAGTTTTGGAGATCATTTTATAGTTATCTGTAACAGTCATCTTTCATAGTGGTGCTAAACAGTCTTTCTGATATTTTTCCCCAATCTGCTGCATTTTCAGCCGCGTCCTTCTCCTCATCACACAGCATGTCGATGTGCGTTATCTTCTCACCACAAGTACAGCTATAGCAGATGGGTGTAAAACGTGGCCACACATGCGCTGTGAGGCTTTTCAACAAGCTACTGATGAAAGGAAACATGAACCCAACAAGAAGTTTCATTACAGAAGTATGCACTTGTTCACATAAATGATGAAACATGCTGATGTGAGCACGGCTGGTTGAACGAAGCCGCGATGTGATGTGATGTTAAATACGAACTTTCCCAGAGCAGCACACAATCACAGCCATTTTAAGCTTCTATACGTACATGACTTGTCTATTTAAGACAGAGAACGATAAAGACCTATATCCATGTTGAAACCTGTAAAGCTTAACTATCACACCAGAGAGAGAGAGAGAGAGAGAGTGAGAGAGAGAGAGAGAGTGAGAGAGAGGGAGAGAGGGAGAGAGAGGGAGAGAGACAGAGTGAGAGAGAGAGAAAGAGTGAGAGAGAGTGAGAGAGAGAGTGAGAGAGTGAGAGAGAGTGAGAGAGAGATAGAGTGAGAGAGAGTGAGAGAGACAGAGTGAGAGAGAGAGAGAGAGTGAGAGAGTGAGAGAGAGAGAGAGTGAGAAGGTGAGAGAGAGAGTGAGAGAGAGAGAATGGATTTGTATTAAGGATAAACTCCATGCTGGTCCCAAATCATTAACAAATGTGTGCACAGAGGAACTGGAAATCAAGAGGAAATGAAGTGGATTTATGATTTGGAATGGTTCAGTGTTCCCTAGTTCTTCTCGGTTCTTTTTTGGAACACTGATGCTAGGACCTGGACTCATTAATTGACTAGTTTAACATCTTTTAAAGAGAGTTAAGGAGGCGTAATAATATTCCCAGCTGTGCAGTCGCATGCGGTGGTCTAATGCGCACAATATTTATAAAGTGTTAGATTTGATACTTTGAGCTAGGCCTGTTTGATCTTTTTTAGGTCAAAATGTTGTTCCTTTTTTCTCAGTCGAGAGCATGTGAGATTCATAGGCTTGGATCATCACATCTCATACTAGCATACGCCGATATGAAACTGTGGAGTACGCCAGTATATCATACACATTTGATATGATATATGATATGATATGATATATGATATGATATAGGATCACCGGATATTGTGGCAGTGTGATATTGTGTAGAGACGACTGAATCGATATATCGCGCAAAACTTACACTACCTTTATCGTTAGTGCTGTTTTTAGCAGCAAACCACGAGTAAACAGTTTATAATACAGACTACTAGCATGACAATATGCCCTAGTCTAGACACTAGTCTGATGTAAATTCGAGCAGCAGACAGTCTTTATGTAAGGGGGAGCACTAAGGACTTCATGACTTCAAGTACCGAAGCAGACACTTGTAGGATTGCTCATGCACAAGGATTTTCTCAAATGTCAGCTAATGGCTACGGCTCACAGCGACACGCAGAGCGTTCCGATCTGATCGATACTGTTATCATCACGTGTGAAGTCTGAACAGTGGTGTTGAGTTAACGTGTACTAGTTTAGTTTGATCAGGGATTCATTTACAGCCTCAAAAAAATGACTCAAGAATGGATTCTGACTGCGAGTGCTCACGAACAGCTGCGGATCAAATCCCCGATGCCACGGTTTCCCGTTCCCACTCCCTGTGAAAACACACAACTGTGTGCTTGTGCTATCTCTGCAGCGCGGGGACGCAAACACACCGACTGGACCTGAGCGTTCTATCTATCTATCTATCTATCTATTTATTTATTTATTTATTTTATTGGTGTCCTTGAGCATTGTAATATCCTCATGCATATCAAATGAAATAATGAACACCGTTACAATAACGTGCTAAACGCTAACCCGGTATCCATCTCCTAAACCCATTTCCTGTTTTTCAGCTGGCTCGGGAGGACACTACGGCGGAAGAAATATGTCTAAAGGTTACTTGACCCAAGCTGCAATACAAAATCTTTCAGTACAAATGATATTAATCAGCAATAACGGGAGCAAAGTAGATCTTTACATGCATTTCTGAATTTTTTACTGTTCGGTATGTCCCGGTTTTTTTGGTTTTTTTTTTTTTGCTTTAAACAGAAGAGATAAGACCGATAAATCTGAATGATTTTTTTTCAATCTATCAGTTTTTGAAGATTTAAATCCCTGAAGATTTAAACAGAGGAGGAAAAAGTGTACAGCTGAACACACAAAGTGTTTTGAGTAAGAGACCACTCCGATGTTGCTTGCTGGTAGAAGGCACTTAAGGCGATGAAACACAGAACACTGGTTTGT
Source organism: Ictalurus furcatus (assembly GCF_023375685.1). Taxonomy (NCBI): domain Eukaryota; kingdom Metazoa; phylum Chordata; class Actinopteri; order Siluriformes; family Ictaluridae; genus Ictalurus; species Ictalurus furcatus. The sequence continues at coordinate 24,720,046 of NC_071272.1, read as the reverse complement.
AAACATCTGAATGTGTCAGAGATACTTTATGATGGAATACTGTTTAAAATCAGCAAGGGGTCTTCTTGTAATCATGCATGCTTGCACATGAGAAAGCAGTTCAGTGACCGCAGCATTCGTTTACTATATACATCAGCGCAGCCAGACTGCGCAACGGATCACGTGCATCACCCAGCTAAATAAACACTGCTCAGAAGAATGTGAAGAGTTGTGCAATGTCGTGCTTCTAAAACACGAAGTGAAACTCTCTGAAGAGAAGACTTATTCATCGTAATGTTTCTCAAGAATCTTCTTGCTGTTAAAAGTTAAAAATATTTCCCTGAAGTCTGACTCCTTCCGCTCGGGTCTCTCCTACTCCTTCCATCTCCGCACAACCCCTGTGATATAACTATACGGTCCCGTTATGCCGTGCGCGCTACAAGCCTCAGCCGATGGCATTCCACTACACATCATGGGATTATGGATTCACTGACCCCGCCGCGGCACGTCTCCCACTCGCTGTGCCACGGCTCTATCAGAGGGGGGGTTTAGTCATAGGGGAAAAACTGTCACGCTATCAAAGCTGGCTCTGTTCTCCATTTTAATCTAATACACACATGACATACAACCAAAGACGTGTTGCTTAGAGGCAGATTAGAAATTGGGATCATCTGGTTTTCACCTCCAAGGTTTTGTGGCTATACAAAATAATCCACTTCAGGGCGGTAGTGGCACGCCGACTGGCATCGGGCCGTATCACACCACGCCGGCGTGGATTATTTTCATATGACAGCATGGCCTCGAGTGTCATTCCTTACATATCTCGCAGCTGGAGAGCAAACACACGTCTCAGCAAAACCCCATGAGCTTCCTGAACGTAAGAAGCCTGATTTACACAGCAAACGGTCCAAGAACACAAGCTGAATGTGTCCCAGTCTCACACATGAACAGTAGTTATTATTATAATATGAAGACAATCAGGAGAGGAGTGAAAAGCTAAAGGTGATCACAGTCCAGTAGCGGAGCTGACTCACGCAGACGAACCAGACCAAGAGAAAATGTTTTCCTTCACACTGCTACGGGGCAGCAATAAAAGATTTCTGAGAGAACCCAATTCAATTAGAACCTGACATGTTCTCAGTGCTAAAACGGATAAATGACACAGGGACCAGTGAACATTGTGCCATTTTCCTCTGTCTTTCATGCGATTAGCCTTCATTTAACACATTACAGCTGGAGAAAAGCTGATGAAGACACACTGTCTGTGGAAAAAGTGTAAATTAGCTTAGGACAATATCGAACTCTTCTTCCTTCCGCGTTGTGCGCTGTCTGTGTCCACTGGTATGGAGATATAGTCATACTCATTTTATTCACACAAATTAAACACAAATACACAACAGTGTATGTTTAGAAGGCCGGAGGTATGACGGACTTCATAGCAACGCTGCATGCCTGAGCGGAAAAACATGCAAGAAATTCAGGCTCCAGCTCCGTCTGTACACAGCGGTACCGCATGTGGACCCGCTTAATGAAACGTCGCTGAGCAGATCAACCGTGTGACCTAATTTAAATGCCATGGCGTCATTTTACCGCCAGACGTTCACTCGTTTAATCAGCGTGGACGACGGTGTTTGTTTGTACATCTGCATATCATCTCATCCCGCGCATGCAGAGCACGTTTTTAAAATGCCGCTCTTCTTGCGCAAACTGACCCTTTTTCCCTTTTCTCCTCACGAAATCCTGCTCGCCGGATAACTTCCGCTGTTTTCATTCATCTCTTCGCGCTCAAGTTTTCAGTGCAGGTTAGATTCGATCGTTTAGATGAGATTTGTGGAGATAAATTTGTAGATAAATAGATTTGTGGAGATAAATGAATGACACGTATCCTATAATCATTCTGAGGATGTAAACTCTGGTTCTGGTTTTAGCTTTACTTTACAAAATGTGCCTTGAATTCCATGCAGTCGTTTCCACATCCAGTCACACAAAACGTAGGAAACGCGCAAAACTCAAGATTGCTCTGCAGCAGAAGCTGGAGAAAACAAACTGTTTACAACAAACGAGTAACAAAACAAAGGATTTCCATGATTCACATAAAAATAACCCTGACTGACAGTGGAGGGAGCTGAAATACTGTGTGTTTACTGAACGTCTGAGAGTGAAATTAAAGCCATAAAATGACGCTTGTTTAAGAATGATGCGCTTTATACCGTATAACTTTAAGAGTCAATTTAAAGCTTTAAGAAAATCTGCGAGCCGTGTCAAAGCCATACAAACATCTATTTATTCCACAGAACGCAAGGAGTCCTGGGTGTGACAGTGTAAAGTTCTTGGAGTGTTTATAAAGTTATAAAAAGTCCTGGGAGTGTTTAATGCTAGAAATGATTACACACCTGTAACTAACACGTCAGGTGAAACGGGGAAGACGGGGCTAACTTCACATTCGTGAAAATGTTGTTTACTGTTCGCATATACAACCTGAGCGACGTGAAGACGTGATAATCAGTGTTAATGAGTGTTAATCGGGGGCGGATCGAATGGAACCTGGTTTTAAATGGGTTTTGACAGCCACACCGCGTTACTGCGTTCAGCACGTACACACCCGCGGAGTGTTTACCAACAAAAACACACGTGCACACACCCGAATGACCCGAGTAGCCTGTGAACACTTCTATATGCAACTGGTATGATTCATCACACACACACACACACACACACACACACACGGTTAATGTCTAACAGTTCACACAGAGATATAACACACCTTGTATAAGCGAAGGCTCGACATCATGCTATGATGTATTTCATCGAATCAGAGCGTTTTGAGAGAAAGTCTTCACAGGTAAACACAAAGTGCTCTTACACAGTGCCGAGAGAATCTCCATAGCAACCAACGCCATGGAGACGGCCATTAAAAATCAATAATTCGTTCTGTTGTAAAGTGCTGCATTTCTCCTTTCCAAACCACGATTTCACGTTGAGCATTTTCACACACACACACACACACACACACACACACACACACACACACACGGATAATTAGATCCAATTTGTGACATAATTACATGCATATATAATTAATGATGCTTATTTTTGGCAATAATAGCAATTTTACCACATCACAACACGTCTCTTCACTTTTGAGCAAGCGTTCCTCTTAAAAGCATCTACAATAAACCATTTTCACCTTTTCCCTCTTCCTGATATAAAGAGTACTTTTCCATCGCATAAGCAATTCAGTTCATCATTCTGCTGCAAACAGAACTAATTTAGTCTGGGGAGAAAACCATTTCACTGCGGAGGAAAGAAACAGAGAGGAATGTAATTACTAGATGAAAAGCTCTTCCAGCGGGCGGGGGAAAGGCCGCACAAATACATTAGAGCAAAAGCTTAAAGAGAGCAATACAGCAGGAGATTTTCTCTTAACACGGTGTGTAGAAAAGCAGAATATGAAGATAAACAAGTGTCACGCAAAACGATAAGACAGCAGTGTGTACGTTACGCGAGTGAGACCGAGGGAGCGTGAGGAGTCGCAGCGGCGCTCGCGTCGTGTGGAAAGTTTCCGTGTGAAATGTAGAATCACAGAGTGCTCGGAGCTCCAGAAGACTCCAGAACAGTTTTACACAACTACTCTAGCATGTAACATAACGTGTTGTTTATTTATAGCTCGAACTAGCTTGTTGTCACTACACTCCTTCAGTGAAATTCAGCTAGCTTAGCACGTAGCTTTTTGGCATGACGTGGGAGACACTAACAACGCCGTCAACCTGATTTTGGAAAAAAAATCGTTCGATGCTCTGACTTATGAGGAGAGACTGAGAATTGAACAGGAGGCCAAAACAACACCCAGGAATGGAGCAAAAACAGGCTCTTTCGGCTCTCTTGGTACTGCGGATGGTACACACAGATGTGCTTTCTTTAAAAAGAACGGTTCCTATGAATCTGCCACGGGTTCCTGAGAGTCTAGGACATGACAGTTTTACAGGAGCATGCTGACCAGAGGCCAAAACCGTCCTCACATGCTAGGAGCCACGGATGACATCTGCAGATAGATGAAAGTAGAGACCATAAGGAGCCAAGAGAAGGTCGAAAGTCACGTGGGGGAGGAGAGACGTCAAAGCGAGTTCATACATCTGACAACTCAAATGGGGAAGACAGGAGACGATAGCAGGAACTCAAGAAGAGAAAAGTCAGCAGTAAGGATCGCAAAAACGACCGATCAGTCATCTTACACTCCTTTTTTATTTTGACAGCATTATCTTTATTTTCTTCTTTTTCATTGTCTTTTATATACTTTTTTGTCTGCAATTGTTTGATATCCGTGAGAGCAGAGTATTATTGTGAATTTTGACGATAAACAAAAGATCCAAAGGTTAAACAATAAAGACACATTTTCACAGCCTTCTTTACCAAGGGTGCCAATATTAGTGGACGGCGCTGTTGTTTTTTATAAACTTATTATAAAATGTGTTAAACTCGGATCAGGGCCTGTGTTCCTTCTCTTACACAAAAGTCCCAGTGGGTTACAAGTTGACAAAATAATGACTGCCATTTGCAGATTTGCAGTCCAGACTTCTAGATGATTATGATCGGGTTTATTGAGCGTTTAGACAGAAATGACCTCGTGTTCTCCAGTGTTCCTTAGGAACAGGGAAGATGAAACACATCACATCATTCAAACTTCATTTATTTCCCTATATACAGCACGTCTGCTTGTCAGAGCTCATCAGAGTAACTGATGGAAATGACTAAGCCACAAGAAAAGCGGAGGGTTTTTACAGATAATGATTATACTCAACACAACTCCACGTTATTCTGAATGTCAGCTTGCACTTTCACGCAGTTTCATGAAACAACAGAAGGATGACACTTTTATGCATTAATAAAAAAAAAAAAATGAACATTCAAGAAAAAAAAAAACCCACAGCACAAGTGTGTATGCCGACACCCTGAGTGGGCGGAGCTAAGCGGACAACATCAGCACAGATGCTTTTTCAATTTCAATCATAAATGTCACATCACTAAAAATAAATCTCAGTGTTTTGATAACGGAAGTCTCAGACCTCAAACCAAACACTTTTATTAGTGCGATTCCTGTCAGTACGCCCGAGTAAAAAGCACTCAGGATTGTTGGTGTGTCTATGCTGCTGTGTGAGGTTGTGTAAGCTCTGTGTGTGTGTGTGCGTGTGTGTGTGCGTGTGTGTGTGTGTGTGTGTGTGTGTCCACGTTTTTATTTTAAAATGTGTCTCATTAAATCCATCTTAACACTCCTAATATTCACTCTCAGACAAGACTAACAGCCTTATGATGCAAAACTCAAGCATTCTGCGTTCACTGTATCTGAAATGAAGCACATTCCAAACCTTAAAAACACGATTTCGAAAACATTCTAGCGTTTTCAATGACAAGCATCTCAACCAACTGTGATCATGATCTGATTTAATAACGAACCGTGCGATAGTTTAGGATCAAGGTTTGGTTATTGCGTTATTTTTTCTAATAAGCCGGTCTAAAAGCTGGTTCATCCAATGAGAAACTCAGCTGGAGTCACACACACACACACACACACACACACACACACACACACACACACACAGCACCACAATCCATGCTAAATTATGCATGAGCAGGTCTGAGTAAACAAAGGTGAAATAAGACAGCGGGTCAGAGTAAATAAAACATGATGAAGCCGAGTTTAACACAGAGGTTACAAAACCTTGTCCTCTGTTTATTCTGGGTTTTTCCTCAAAGCTGAAATTAAGCCGTGTTCAAACACAACTCGTGTGTACAGTTCAGCCCGATGTGGTCGGATGGTTAAAGTACATCCTAAATGATCATTTTATGAGTAAGGCATTAAACTAGACACACACTCGCACCACGAACACGCTCCACAGTGTGATTAAGCTTCTGCTGTACCCCATCCTCTCTACATAACGTGTGCTGCTCTTCTATTTCAAATCCTCAGAGAGTTTATAGCCTAGAATTAAACCTTATCGTGAAGATAGAAAGGTAAAAGCTACCAAAAAAAAAAAAAAACCTTTTAAATTCACGCGTACGTGAATCTAGTGTTGTGCTGCTTCACGGAGTTACTCTGAGTTCTTATTATGTTTAAGAAGACCGCTGTGTTCTTGTATGAAATGACCTGAACAGTACAGTTCCACACGGTGAGCAGGCTGGGGGACATGATGGTATGATATTTATACTGCGTGATAAATGATGTGACAATACACAAGGCACCGTGGGGCTAATGACCTTTTTAAAAGTTTAATTTTAAACCCAACATTACTGTTTTGCTGACAGTTTACTAGGAAATCTTTATCTCATGATGCATGTGGTGTATCGTAGAAATGCCCTGAAATATCAGGATATTGATCATGTGACTTCTGTTACTCCTAGCCCAAGATATTTCTAATAGATGTTTGTTCAGCAGAGATAAAACACAGACATCCAGACATTCATGTACGTCTTTGTCATTTGGCTTTCATAGCATGTACAACAGAAACTAAGTGAAGGAGTACAGAAAGAAAAGAAAAAAGGCACATTTTTAAAAAGCTGACATTCGGGAACACGTTGGGTTTTATGAGGCCATGAGGGCTGTTGCTCTGGCAACACGACCAATATCATAATCAGACATTTCCACCTGGAGCTAGTGGAAAAAAACTGTTGTGGCTAAGCAGAGAATGCCTGAACAGACACCCAAGTCTGATCCGTCTCTCCATCATAACGACGGGTGTCTAAAAAAGATAACTAAATCAATCACAACATCTATCACCAGGGATCTGCGCTCTTACTCAGGAGCAGACAAACAAGGCGTTTGTTTTTGTCCTGTACGCCTCCAAGCCGAGGTACAATATCCCATCCCGGCGTTTCTTCACAGACACGACTGTACACCGCTGTACAGCGACACAAACGCTCCAGTAATGGAGTCGATGAGAAACTCATGTCCACTGACAGCAACCTGTGAGTCATGGACATCCAGTGTCACTTACTGAGGAGAAAACAATCCATGTGTAGAAAAGAGATGCCTCGCAAATCTTTTCAGATCAGTCTAATCCAGAGCTTCACAACCTTTTGTAACTAAAGCCCCCCCCCAAGCCTCCTCTATCATGTGGCACGCCCCCCCAAGCCTCCCTTATCACGTGGCACGCCCCCCCAAGCCTCCCTTACCACGTGGCATGCCCCCTCCCCTAGCCTCCCTTATCATGTGGCACGCCCCCTCCCCTAGCCTCCCTTATCACGTGGCACGCCCCCTCCCCTAGCCTCCCTTATCATGTGGCACGCCCCCCACCGCCCAAGCCTTCCCTATAATGTGGCACGCCCCCCACCCCCCAAGGCTCCCCTATCATGCAGCATGCCCCCCCCCCATATTGGAGGAGACCAGGTATAATGATTATCTATAATCTATATCAAATCTATCAATATATATAACCTAACCTATAATCTTTTTTGACAGATAGATAGATTTTTTTGGATTTTGTGTTTTTGTACTTTTTTTAAATTACTTTTCACAACTTTTAGGATTTTTTATGACTTTTATATAACGGACAGGTGAGGAAGATGAATGATGTAAAATGTTTCTGAACACTAGAACTACTCTGAACAAGAGAACTGGGCTGTAATAACGTGGACTATTTTACATGTAAAACAGGTTGCATTATACTCGTCTTGCGTTCTAAAAACACTGGCATGTGAATGATGTAAATTAGGACGAAGGGCGCGTCTCGTTATCCGTGACACTGTTAAATCTCCGGCTCTCGGCCCCCCACTGAACAGAGCAGACGCAGAGAGAGAGAGAGGTGTGAGTGCAGCGGGAAAGCAAGACCTCGCGCGTGCAGGACAGTACTGCTGATATTTCGAAAGTCGCTAAGGTTTGTCAGCTAGATAAAAGGCAGATAAAAGGCAGATAAGCTCCGCCTCTCCCAAGGAAAAAGGAAATAGAGAGGGCGAGGGAATGTGGGGGTTTTTCATTTATGCACATTCTATTTGAAAAGCAATAAAATACACAGAGTACCCAAATGATGCAATGTCTGTGGTTAAAATAAAATAAAAAAAATTGTGCCTTCTTTCCAATCTCTCCAATCTCAATCTCGAACCACTGATCTAATTCATTCGAATGGTGAGGCCCCACTCCAAGATTCCCACTCCACCAATTTATATCTAAAGATATATCCAAGTCACTATAAAACTGTTAGTCTCAGACTACAAAAAGTATGAAAATGAAATGTTCAAAACGAGAAATCAAATCAATACTTACTATTATTTATACGGAAATAAACCCTCAGTTAAATGATCATGACTGTAACCTGTATTATAACTATAAACCTCTATCATTCATATTAAACAATGAAGTACAAGCTTAAAACAAAGACAACTAAAACCTTACCTTATACATGTGCAGGTGGTGGTCTTTTAAAGCTAGAAATAACAAAAACATCTCCTGGTTTCAGGAAATAAACATCAGATCAGATCAGATCAGAATAAAGATCAGATTTCTGTGTAAGACCTCACTCACTCCGAAGCGCTGCACCACTTTAGATCTGAACAAGAACATCTTCTTTTTTTAATCCCTATAACCCCATTATTGCTCATATATCACTCTATACCACATTACAGTAATCCCATTAAATAATATAAGATTTTATAAAACGTGAAATTATTCAAACGAGAGAGAAATGTTAAACACTGTGAGACACTCAAGTAGTACGCTGAATAAATATTAGAGCTACTGCTATTAAATGTTTAATATAGAGTTACTGATGTGCTTAATATCACTGAGACGGAAATAAATCCACTAGCTTGCACAGAAATGAGTGGAACTAAGCTAACAAATTTATATGACATTTTTATATTTCAAAGTTTTTCATTTTACGTGAAGTTTTACGACGCAACTACGTAGTCACGTCACCTGAAATTGAGTTCTCAGTGCCCCGGTGTGTAGTGAGCCAGGGGCCTTACAAGTGCCCCAAGTCATGTACAGGAAACATGGATTCACGACCTAGGGAGCTGATCGAGACACACCCACCCTCAGTACTTCCACATTTCAGCTCAAAACCTGCTTGCCTCTGCCAGGAGGTTCAGACGTGGCTTTCAACAAGATGGTGGATACATACTTCAAAATCAACACAGAAATGCTTAAAGAAACACAAAGTGAATATTTTGATATTAAAGATCATCTCAGTCTCTGGATTCGAACCTTACTGGAAACCTGAAGATCCCCCTACAAGCGTCTGCAACCTCGTCAAAAAAGACGCGTCTACAACAAACACCGTAAGCGTGACGTGTTGTGTCGCTCTGTTTATATATTCATTTTTGCTCGGTTTAATATCAGGAAGAGTCGCAGTATTTACAGAGGCGTCTGGAGGGTCTTCAGCCTTGTTTCACACAGAGACAAAAAAAAAAAGAAAAAGAAAAAAAGGAAACTAAATCGAACTAAAAATAAACATCTGCTCTGCACCACATAGCTCCGTCCTTGCTCATGCAGCCTGCGAGGAATTTCCTGTACACGCACACACAGTATTTATTCATTCAGAACTTTTTCCTTCACAAAAAGTCAAAAGTCAGAAGCAGTCCACAAAGTTTTGACTCCACCGAATACAAACAAATGAAGGAAAATACTGAAAAATGAGATCAGGGATTTGTAAGAGGTACGTGTATAGTCAGAGGCAAGGCTAGTGTTTCCCACACAGAGAAAAAAAAGATGTGCCTTCTTTCTAATTTGGCTGTGACACACACATACACACACACACACACACACACACACACACACACACACACACACACACACAGAGAGAGAGAGAGAGAGAGCGCGAGAGAGAGAGCAGAGCAGAACCTAGCAGTTAATTTTTTAGTACAAAACCTACAGCAAAGGAAAATAGTTGATGCTGCCTCTGTGATTCGATTTTGATAAAATCTGCTCATGCAAGTGGAGACACGGCAGAGGAAATGGCAGCATCACTCAGGTGAGCTCAGGTGCTTGTGAGCAGAACCTAATTTCACTTCTGGCCTGATGAGGATAGCTGGAAACTAAACAGGGGGCTATTAAGGTTAAAAATGATTTTTTTAAAAACTTGCACAGCTAGCTGGAGTGACGCTGAAGAGACGAGCCGTGAGGAAACGCCCACTGACGAGACCCACATGGCTGGATCGGAAGACGACATGTGGCCTCAGATTCCTGTTCTTGGCTGACAACAGTGGAACCCAAAGTGTTCTTCCAGCTGTTGTACTGTAACTCATCCGCATCAAGCTCTAACACGCCGTGTGTTCTGAGCTGCTTTTCCGCTCACCACGGCAGTAAAGAGTGGTTATTCGCGTCAGCATAGCCTGCCTGTCAGCTCCGGACGTTCTCTCTCATCAGCACTGCGTTTCCGCCCGCAGACCTGACGCTCACCGGATGTTTTTTTGTATTTCACACCACTCTGATGTCCGTTGTGAACATTACCTGAAGTTCTCGACCTGTATCTGTATGATTTTATGCATTGTGCTGCTGCCGTATGATTGGCTGATTGGATAATTGCATGAATGAACACTTATTACTCGTAGCGTTACTCATCCGAAAGCCTCAGATATTACAAATAATAACGTAACAGAAACATACGCGCCTCTGCTTTTACAGCAGCGTTCGAGCCATTAGCTGTGTCCATTAGGAACAATCCAGCTTTTCAAGAGGTCAAAACAGGTAACTCCCTCCACAAAATATTGCTGTATTTAGATGCTATTTTCATTTAGTTTTTTTGTTTGTTTTCTTTTCTCAGCACAGCAGATCTCTTCTGTTGGGATTTAACATCAATCAGTTTTCCAAATTCTCAGGATTCTGAACCACGGGTCCAAATAAGAAGCACATTCTGTTCACAGGATAGTGCCTTCAAATGTCTTTCAGCCTACGATCACTTTATTAAGATTCCTCCTGACCTCTCTGATCTTGCTGAGGTAAACACTGAACCCCTCCCTGCATGCACCTCTGGATGTTTGCTTCACACCCTTAAAATGGCATGTCCCCAATGACACTATGTACTTCAGCCTCTCCCAGTCAAAATTCCTGTGAAATGTTTGGCAGGTGGTGTAACATTTCTTGTCTGTATAACTGTATACCCCTGTAGTGTACTGTAGTGTACTGTAAGGAGGATCTGTCTGTCGTTCAGCTCATTAATCACTTCCTGACTGTGCAGCTCACCTGCAGTGGATAAGGGGAAAAGGTTTTTAAAAAGATGGGAAAATTGGGAATAACTTCTCTTAAGGACTTAACTTATCTTTATATGAGAACGATAAACCGAAGGAGCCATGCAACTTTTAGACTCGTCATAATCAAAACTATTGGCACCCCTCCACTCCTACGGGCGATGACATCACTTAGGTTTATGAGACTCTAGTCAGAGATATCCTTTTATAATATTGCAACACTTAAGAAATATTCTGCTAAGACTGCCTCATCTTTATCTGGAAAAAAAAACAAAAACAACCCACCATTTTGATTTCACAAAATGTCCGAGTAAATATGCTGTTATCTGCTGAAACCAGCTTTATCTTGTGATAACAACATAAATAAGTCAAGATGATGACTCGCATCTTAATCTCGTTAAATATTGAATTTATCATTAAAACATGTTTTTTCAGTGGTGTCTAAGATTTATTTTGTAACGAAGTTAACTCTTGCAGTTGAAACTGCTTTCTTCGACATGTTGGTCTATTTTCACTTTGGTTTATGGTTTCGTAAATTACCCACAATGCCTTGAAGGTATATACAGGTACGTTTCGTGTGTTCATTTAAAAAAAAAATAAAAATATCTGTGAGATCAGACGGGGCAGGCTGTGAGATCAGACGGGGCAGGGTTAAAAATGAAATTAAAGCCAGTGGGATTCGTCATCTCCCAACATCACGGCAAAACAGGATCACACCTGGAATTCTCTCGATAGTGTCATATTCTAGTTTATGAGTTTTAATCAGGTATCGGAAGTCACTGAACCCCAAAATAATGTCTCAGTTTTGCGCACAGTCACAAGCTGTCAGTCCGATCCGTCAGTGAGGAGGTCGGTGTGATGGATGAGGGATAAAGAGCTGAGAGTACAGTACTGCGAGTGAGCTGACTGTACTGTACAATCGCCGTGAATCCGTCATATCTATCTGTGACAAACATCATATTCAAATTATCTGTGAACACGAACACACTTGGAAATTCACAAGATCTAATTTGTGTAAACAGTTGGGAAGGTTCATGCTGGATTTAGAGGCAGTGAATGATATCTGTTATGAATTTATTCATACCGCTATATTATATCGCTGAATTCTCAAATCTGATTGGCCAGAAGGTGTGCGCTAGTTTCCTATAACAGCACGGCTCGGACAGTCGTTTCAGCTGTGACACGAGCGACAGGTTTATATTACTGTGCTCGTTCTAATACTTTATAGTTTCTACACCAACAGCTCGTACTCGCAAACCTTTACGGCAGGCGCGCCACGTAGTCTAAGGTGTTCAATAAAGGAAACGTATAATCGATGATGTGGCGAAGCTTTTTGTTCGGAGATGTTTATTTAACAATTACGGAAGCATACTTTGCAACGTTTCAAAGTCTTCAGGGCAGATTAGTTTAGCCTTTTCAATGACAAGCTGAATTTTTTGAGAAAGCGAGAGAGATAAAGAGAGAGAGAGATACAGAGAGAGATAAAAAGAGAGAGAGAGAGAGAGAGAGAGAGAGAGAGAGACAGAGAGAGATAAAGAGAGAGAGATAAAGAGAGAGAGAGAGACAGAGAGAGATAAAGAGAGAGAGATAAAGAGAGAGAGAGAGAGAGAGACAGAGACAGAGAGAGAGAGAGAGACAGAGAGAGAGAGAGACAGAGAGAGATAAAGAGAGAGAGATAAAGAGAGAGAGAGAGAGAGAGAGAGACAGAGAGAGAGAGAGAGAGAGACAGAGAGAGATAAAGAGAGAGAGATAAAGAGAGAGAGAGAGAGAGAGAGAGAGAGAGAGACCGAGAGAGAGAGAGAGAGAGAGAGAGAGAGAGAGACCGAGAGAGAGAGAGAGAGAGAGAGAGAGAGAGAGAGACAGAGAGAGATAAAGAGAGAGAGATAAAGAGAGAGAGAGAGAGAGAGAGAGAGAGACCGAGAGAGAGAGAGAGAGAGAGAGAGAGAGACCGAGAGAGAGAGAGAGAGAGAGACAGAGAGAGAGAGAGATAAAGAGAGAGAGAGAGAGAGAGAGAGAGAGAGACCGAGAGAGAGAGAGAGAGAGAGAGAGAGAGACCGAGAGAGAGAGAGAGAGAGAGAGAGAGAGAGAGAGACAGAGAGAGATAAAGAGAGAGAGATAAAGAGAGAGAGAGAGACAGAGACAGAGAGAGAGAGAGACAGAGAGAGATAAAGAGAGAGAGAGAGAGAGAGAGAGAGAGACAGAGAGAGAGAGAGAGAGACAGAGAGAGAGAGAGAGACAGAGAGAGATAAAGAGAGAGAGATAAAGAGAGAGAGAGAGAGAGAGAGAGAGAGAGAGAGAGAGAGGAAGCGGCTGGTGAGAGAACGCTTGCGAATTATGCAAGCAATAACAGAAACTATCTTGTAACTAACTTGTCTCTCTGTCTCTCAGACATTTCTACTGTTATTAAATCATAATGTTATACAGAAATGTGGGAAATCCAAGCTGATTTAAGTAAAAAGATATTTACTGAACCATCTAACGCTGCACACATTCCTGCCAGAACGTAAAGAGAGTCTTGGGGAGGTTTGTACGGGAAACCTTTCAGCAGCTCTTACTGCCCACCAACACGCCCTTATTAATACAGCGGCTCTGCAGTCCAGCAAATAATATCAGGAAAGACAATACTTTATGACAAGAAGCATCACCTATTATACATTTACAGAGTTTGTTTGTGGTAAATATACAACCCCAATTCCAAAAAAGTTGGGACAGTATGGAGAATGCTAATAAAAACGAGGCGTGATTTGTAAATGCACTTTGACTTGTATTTAAACAAAAACATGTATAAAGACGAGGTGTTTGATGTTTTATCTAATCAACTGCATAGTTGTTTTTTTTTTTTAAGTTAAACGTTTATTTTGAAATTGATGCATGCAACACGTTCCAAAAAGTTAGTACAGGGGCAATTTAGGACTAATAGCGATGTGAGAAGTTGAAATAAGAAGGTGATGTGGAACAGGTGAGGAGATCGTCTAATCAGAGTACATAAGGAGCCTCCAGAAAAGGCCGAGTCCTTCAAGAGCGAGGACGGGTCGAGGCTCGCCGATCTGATACAGATGCATCAGAGAATAATCCAACACTCTGAGAAGAGCATTCCCCAAAGACAAATCGGTAGGATTTTGGGTGTTTCACCTTCTACATGCACAATATAATTAAAATATTTAAGGAATCCGGTCAAATCTCGGTGCGTAAAGGGTGAGGCTGAAAACCACTTCTGAATGCGCGTGATCTCCGATCCCTCAGACGTCACCGTCTTAAAAACCATCACGAGTCTGTAATGGAGACCCTGACATGGGCTCGGGAATACTCTGGTAAACCTTTGTCGGACGACACCATTCGCCGCTGCATCCACAGATGCAGGTTAAGGCTTTACTATGCAAAGCAGAAGCCATACATCACCACTGTCCAGAAGCTCCGCCCACTTCTCTGGACTCGGTCTCGTCTGAGATGGACAGTAGCACAGTGGAATCGTGTTTTGTGGTCCGACGAGTCGACATTTCAAATAGTTTTTGGACAAAACAGCCGTGGTGTTCTCCGGGGTGAAGAGGAAAAGGACCGTCCGAGCTGTTATCAGCGTCAGGTCCGAAATCCAGCGTCCGTCATGGTATGGGGCGTGTCAGTGCCCATGGTATGGAGGCGTGTCAATGCCCATGGTATGGACCTGCACATCTGTGAGGGCAGCATTCATGCAGAAAGTTATGTACACATTTTGGAGCAACATACGCTGCCGTCCAGAGCAGTTTCCAGTATAGTACAGGGTGAACCGAATTTGCACATGACTCTTTTTGTTAGTTTTTATTGCATTTTCCATACTGTCCCAACTTTTTCAGAATTGGGTTTGTATAATAAATGATGTCACATGTGGTACAATTTTCCTACCATAATTAAACTGATCTAAAACTAGAACACTACAGCATAAAACTTTATAGCATGTTATTATTTTTTTGTGATCCGGTCGTTTGCGTTAAACCCCGACTCTAAACAAATTTATTCTGTCTGAGATCCCAGACTCATGTAATGAAGTCATATCTAAAGTCAAGTGCAAACAGACATGGTTGTTTATTGTCCCGTTCTCAATGTGTTCATGATAATAACTCATTTAAATCCCGTCTGGTTTCACTGAGCACACACACACAGCACCACAACTCACACTTCTGTACACTCTCCAATGACGCTAACACAAAAATTTAAGCAAATCAACAGCTTAGTAAACATCTCTGGTCTAGAAATGATTACTATACCTCTTCCTGTGACTATTTATTACAATATAACTGATATAAATGTGACTCTGATGCACTGAAAAGATTTATTTAAAAAATGCACATCAACCGACTATTCCCTAATCCTTATTCCCTAATCCTTATTCCCTAGTCCCTATTCCCTAATCCTTATTCCCTAATCCCTAATCCCTATTCCCTAATCCTTATTCCCTAATCCCTATTCCCTAATCCTTATTCCCTAATTAAAGTTTAGTGTAAGAATGTTTAATGTTAACACAGTTAAACTGCAACTTGGGCTTTTAAAGACCAAACCAATTACACAAATGATGTTTTATTATTTTCTTTTTGTCTTAAGTGTAAAATGCAGTTAGAAATCCCAATCTCTGCGTTATCATGGCAATAATTGAAAGCTCCGTCTCAATGCATGTTTTTGTAGCTATGAATCAACTAGTTATGTAATTTGGATAGATTTAGGCAACATTAAGGCATTTACAGGACATGTGTTACATATACCTGGCCACGCCCCCTTCTTTTCTCTCTTGGTGAGGTCATATCCTTTATACTGCTCTCTCTTTGAGGTCATTTCCTCATACGGGTTTTCATACCACTGCTATGCTGATGACACTAAGCTCCTCCTTTCATTTCCTCCCTAAGACACTCATGCTTCTGCTCAGACCTCAGCATGTCTGGTGAACATCTCGTCATGGAGGGCAGCTCATCACCACAACTAAATTCCAGCAAGACTGAGCTGCTGTACATCCCTCGAGATCCCTCGAGATGCATCCCGATGTCAAGATCTTGTGATCTCAATGTAGAGCTCTCAGACCACACCGTCTGACAATGCGGGGAGCCTTGGACTAGTCCTGGACAACCAACTAACCTTCTTACCTCACATCGTTAGCCTGACTCAATCGTGCTGGTTTCTTCTTTAAAACATCAGGAGAATCAGGAGGCCATTTTTATCCACAGACGCCATTTAGGTGCTTCATTATTCCACCGTCATCTCAAGAGTGGATTGCTCCACCTCACTCCTTGCAGGTCTGCCCTGTGTGCTTTCTGACCCCTGAAACTGATCCAGAATGCAGCAGGACAGCCTGTTTTCAACCTCGCTGCGTTCTCCTACACAACCCCATTGCTGCATTCCCTCCACTGCTGTCCTGATGCTTGCCTTCAAAGCCAAAACCTGACCCGCACCTGAAGACACTTTGCAAATCCTGCTCTGAACCACATTCTTTGAGCAGCATGACGTGACCCACCATCCCTCTAGAAACAAAGAAGACATGTGCATCAAGGTTCTTCTCCGTCCTGAAACCCGGGTGGTGGAATGAACTCCTCCAGGCTGAATATCTGAGTCTGAGTGGGAAGCGCTGAGTCTGCACTATGTACTTAAATTTAATTAAAAAAAAACAACTCAACTTTTTCTCAACATTTTCCGCTTGATAATAGGAAAAAAATATGCTGGATCAGATGTATGTATATATATATATAAATTTAGAAGAAGAAGTCTTTATTTGTCATGTACACATTACAGCACATTCAAATTCTTTTTTCACATATCCAAGCTTGTCAGGAAGCAGGGGTCAGAGATAATACAGCGCACCGGGACCAGATATGGTTAAGGACCTTGCTCAAGGGCCCAACAGCGGCAGCTTGAACACCTGACCTTCTGATCAGTAACTCAGAGCCTTAACCATTGAGCCACCACTGGCCTGAGGGGTTTCCTATACCAGGAGTCGAACCCGGGCCTCCTGGGTGAAAACCAGGACTCTCTAGCTGGCCTTTGAGCGAGGCCCTTAACCCTATCTGCTCCTTCCTAACAAGCTGGGAGATGTAGAACACGTAGTCCTCGTTAGTATAGCGGTCAGCATCTCTGCCTGTGCGGGGTTTAATTCTCCAATGGGGAGACGCAAATTTGACCCTTATTATATTCACAATGCAAGAGATTTTTGTGTGAAAACTGCGTTTTTGTGCAAGTCATGTCTTTAGTTAGGTATTAGTTACCTCTATTTTTTTCAGTGCTTTAAAATATATATATATATATATATATATATATATATTATAAACCCTGGTATTTTTAAAAGGAAAACAATATCAGCTGGGCATCGATATTGGGTGATACTTCATTTAGCCAAGATTAGGGTTAGCTAAGATTATCCGGTGAAAAGGTTATGAGAGGTGGCGATAACAAAGATTACACACTGCAAATGTGTAGATATAGGCAAATGCTTCAATAATAACAACATCCTGCTAAAAGGCACTAATTTGATGACAAATTAATTCACATAATTTGTCGGTAAATGGTCTGCACTTATTTAACGCCTTTTAACCTTAAGCAGTTCTCATTCACACCCACACACACCCACACACACACACACACACACACACACACGCGCGCGCGCGCCAGGAGCAACGCAGGGTTCAGTGTCTTGCCCAAGAGCACTTCAGCACATGGAGGGAGCAGTTATCGAACCACCAACCCTGCAATTCGAGGACAACCCAATCTACTACTGAGCCACAGATAGCTTTCTTTTATCAGAGAATATGTGATACTTCCTCCTTTGTGATGTTACCGTTAGTTTTATGGCATGAATGAAGAATATTGAAATATTCTGGTCAATTATAAACAGAAGATGTTTTCCTACATCTGTGCTGTTAATTAAATCGTCCTTCAATTTATTTAATAATACGGCTGTTTAGCCTACCACTTGTACCTTTTAATTAGGCTGCATATAATCAGTTCTCTTACACACACACACACACACACACATACACACACATATACACACACACGGACACACACACACGCACATACACACAGACATACACACAGACACGCACACACGCACACACACACACACACACACACACACACACACACAAACACGTAATAAATAGGAACAGAGTGTAAGCCTATAGGTCTAACAGTCCTACCTGTTGTATGTGTAGGTAGAAGCATCTCCAAATCCATTTCCCTGAATCCAGCCATCACTGCCAGTTGGCAAAGGGGCGTACAAGCCTAATACAGGCTTCTGGTCTGGTAAAGAAGTATTGGCACCGTAGTGGTATGACTGGCTGTCCATGCTCAGATTGACGGACGCTCCATGATGCCCAGCCATCGTCGTCATCTGACAGTAGCCTCTCCTCTCACTTTCATGCTTGATCACACCAGGTGTACACAACTGAATAAAATCTGCATCTTTCTCCGTCTTTATGCCAGGAACATTGAGGTTATGTTCCAGAGTCTGCTGTGGATGTGCTTTATCATTGCCGTTAATGTTTTTTCCGGGCAGAACAGGTTTGGTATCTTTCAGCATGCTGCTATCGACGAGCGGTGTGTCCTCCACTGCCAGGGAAGGGAAAAACGCATCGTCATTTGCCACACAGAACTCGTTGAGGTCTGAAAGAGAGCCAGGTAGCTCCAGACTCTGTAAGATATCCAAGGTGTTCTCTTCTAGCAGTCTGTCATTCCCAGACTCGTCTTTTTCCGTCTGGTCATAGGAGCCAAAGTCATAGTCAGATTTATTCAAAGTGGAAAACTCCTCCATTTTGAATGTGAATGCTTCAGGGGTTCGAAAGCACAACTTGTCGGAACTCGAGGTGCGGTTTAAATCGGCGATGCTCTCGTCCAAAAGAGCCAGGTTATCCTTCAGGTTAAAACCTTCCTTCAGCTCCTGCTGCATCTTGAAGGCTTTAGTGCCTGGCTCTTGAGCATTGTGTCCCATCGGTAGCTCCCTGTGAGCGTTAACGCTGCTCCGTCCATTCGAGACGTCACTGGAAGAGGAGCTGGTGGGTACGGTGCTCCCTGTGCTTTGCAGCAGGTCTCTCATGGGTTGATCCTCTAAAGATATATTCTTGGCTGGATTATTCAGCCAACAATCCATCTCTACAGGCTGTCAGACACAAAGATATGGTCATTAGTAACTCAAGAACATTTTATACTTAATGTTGCAGATATCACATTTGCATTTATTTCTCAATAATAATAATAATAATAATAATAATAATAATAATAATAATAATAATAATTCGACACTCCAACCTGTAAAAGCAAAACAAATCTAACAAAACAAGTAAAAGAACATCTGCGTTTTGCTTGTTCATAAACCGCACAAACAAACAACTTTCTGATCATTTTTAGTGTATTAAAACTATAAATAGTCTCTCAAAGACAAGACGCACTTTATTCAGTAATATAAAAAGCATCCTGTGGTACTTTTGTGCAGCCAGAGACCCCCTTACAAAGTAAAATACATTCTAAATGACCCGCTTTAAGAACAACATGTACCATCATAACATTTTGTCCACGCTTTCATTCCTGAACATTCGGCTCAGCCATGTGTACGTTTAAAACATCGTGCATTAATCAGACTCTCGACGTGATAAACAACACCAAACAACACGATAACCAAATAATAAACATGACATCACTGATACTAGATGTTCATAATCTCAAACGCCTACAGGTGATTAAGAAATGAAGCAGAAAGAAATAATAATAATAATAATAATAATAATAATGACAATAATGACAATAAAATAAAAGGAATGAGAAATGAAAAGGGAAGAAATAATGATAATAATAATAACAATAATAATAATAATAATAATAATAATAATAATAATAAAGTCAGTAGCCAAATCCTTCTGGTGAGAATGAGCGTGAGGTCTTTTTTTATGTATTTCTTATAATTAATTTATAACTAATATAATGCATGAATATATCATTCATATATTGAATTACTAATCATATTATATTAATATCATATCTGTTCACACGTCATAGAGCTTCTCAACACACACACACACACACACTATATATACATATATATATAAATATACATATATATATAAATATACATATACATATATATATATATATATATATATATATATATATATACACACACACACACACACAGAGAGAGAGAGAGAGAGAGAGAGAGAGAAGCATAAAAAACTTTGTCTGACTGTAAAACTAGTTTCAGCTGTTTGCCACTTGTCCTCTGTCCTTGTGCAATATAAGAACTCATTAACATCTATGAATGTCCTTAAACTGGACACAGACCGTCTGTGACTGTTAGTGAAGACTTTATAAAGTGTAGAATGTAAAATAATCTGTAATGATGATAAAATAAGGTACAGAATCACTGCAACCTGTTGGCTGTGCAGAGCTACTGCAGTCCGAACCCTGCTGAACAAGGAGGAGAAGACTACAGACCAAATGAATCCGAAATATAGTTTATAACTCACTAAACTCCCTGCTGTGTGGACCACAGGTCAGACAGGTCACAGGGTGGGTGCAAAGTTTAGATTTAATACAGCAGATTAATAATCTGGGTTACATCTCAACTCTGACGGGTGTCATGAAGTTGTTGTTGTTGTTTTATCAGAAGAATGAAACAGAAACAGGGAAAAAGAATACTGAAATATTGAAAAGGAAAGAAAAGCGTTTTGTTCTTACCTGCAGCAAATATTCACCAAGTGACCGAGTTCATTCCAGTTTATCCTGAGTAACAAAGAACAAACAAAAAAACAATTACATTTGATTAAAAAAAAATCGACTTCTTTGTCTTCTTTAATTCTGTCACGACGAGTTGCGTCTTTACTTCCCCCGCATGTTAGAGTCGAGTCCACACACACACACACACACACACACGCTGGAAATCTAGCTTTGCGATCAAAACGTTTAAACCGGGTTAAAATCTGACATTAATCTCATCCGTTAATTGCTCCTAGATTAGACTGTGAATGCGCTCAGCTCTACAGGCGGTTAGGTGTGGTGTTAAAACTGCGGAATGACCAACATTACATAAACGGGGTGTCAGCTGGATAGATTAGATACAAAACCAGAGAGACAGACAGACAGAGAGACAGACAGACAGACTCACATCTAAAGCCGTGGTGTTGGAAGTGAACGCCTCCGCAAACCCTACACAAACACTCCCGCTGTCCAAGTGTTTAAAGCGGGCACAAAACTCATGCCCATGTCATCAGATCAGACGTGTCATCTGTTTCTCTCTCTGCTGGATCAGATATCAGATTGGACGCAAAATTCCACAAAGAAAGAGTCCGTTATGTAAAACCCTGCAGCTGGATACTCAACAACTGGAGTCTACAACTATAACTACAGCCTGGCGGGCAGTTCTTATTTATTTACATTTTTCACTTCATCAAACAGCGGGTCGGAATCCTCTCGTTTGGTTCTGTTGTTGTTGTTGTTGTTGTTTGTTAAAGTTTCAGTATAAAAAAATGAATAGAAAGTTGCGCAGGAGAGCCAGGAGGTAAATGGCGCAGTTGTGTGCGGGAGATGATGAACGGGGCGAAGTGCACGCGCGTACGGAAGAGAAGCAGCGAAGCCAAACCAAAAGCTCTCTCTCTATTCAGCACGACACCGTAAAGCTAAAGTTAAGGTTAAGGTCATGCCCCCTGACGTCATGAGCAATAAATCCTCCGCGTGAACCCTGCGCCACAAAATAATAACAATATTAAAGAATTAATAAGAAGAATAAGAAGATTTAAACTGCACGCACAGCGAAGACTTTGAACAGAGCGCCGAACGCGCATGCGCAGTAAACCCCGTCCTCCTGGTGTTTTTTTTTTTTTTTTTTTTTTTTTTTTTCACGGCTGTATTTCTATTTATTTATTTGTTTATTTATTTCCGTGACAAGAAGGTGAATAAGGTGTCCCGATCCGGAGATGAAACTCCGCGATGGTGTTTGTCCTGATGTCCCTTACGGCTGTGATGAAGTTTGTGAGATCTGAAATGATCTGAATGACTCGTCCGTGTCAGAACAGAGTTATTTATAGAACAAGTTCCTATCCAGTAGATCTGGGGAGAACTTCTAACTCAGTGCAGGAGAACCCTGGAGCTCCCAGGAACCGTTGGGTTTATATTGGACATTCGCGGCACATTCGAGCTTCTCTCTTCCATTTCTCAGGGAATAAACACACAAACAGGACAAAATGTGTATTTAAAAAAATAAAAACAACAACTCTGGAGTGGGGAGAGAACCAAGTAGAACTGAATACATGTGTTTAATTTTCTCCCTTTAAATCCAGGGGAAGCCAAGGGTTTCTGAAACGCAGGTCATCAGAGCTTTATAGTAATGGAGTCAGTAAGGGACCGTGTAAAAAGTGCAAGACCTGGGCAGCTGTGTAAGATTCTACTAAGATTATAGACGTCTACGTCACAGGATATCTAACATATTGCAGAGTTAGGATACAGTATGGATTCCGTATTTGTTTGTTTTTTTATAGCATATATTTTATTAATGATTGTTAATTATATATATTTTTATTACACATCGAACCCAGGTTTAGTCTTAGCAACTACAGCAAAATGCTGTTTTTACTGCTAAAAACAAAATTCTGTAAAGAAATAGAAATGAAATTCATTTTTTTATGATTCACATTATATTATACTCCGTTCTTCTTATCAAAGACGCCTCTATTTTGAAACTAAAGTAACACTCTTCCAGCCTTTTATTGCTCCGGTCCCAACTTTTTTGAGACGTGTTGCGGCCATCGAATTCGAAATTACCTTAAATTTTCCTTAAAATGGTACATTTACTCAGTTTAAACATTTGGTATGTTTTCTATGTTCTATTCTGAATAGCGTGCGAATCTTTATGAGTTTCGCAAATCATTGCATTCTGGGTTTTTTTTTTTTTACATTTTACACAGCGTCCCAACATTTTTGGAATTGGGGCTTCCGCTGGGTTTGACGGGAGAAACTGAAAAAAATATGTTCAATTGTACTTTGTTCTCTGCCCACTCCAGAGTAAGAAAATACACATTTTTTGTCCTTTTTGTGTGTTTATTTCTTGAGAAATAGACGAGAGGAGCTCGAAAGTGCAGCGAATGTCCAATATAAACCCAACTGTGCCTCGGTCCCTGGAGTCCTACTGCGTTTATTATACACTTTAGAAAACTTCCTACTGATTTTCTGGGAGCTCTAATGGTGTAGCGTTAACACATTTTTGGCACCCTTCAGGAGAATGGACAGAAATGACTGGAGGAACTAGGCTGCTTCAATCATTCACATTACATTTATTTTGTAGTAATAGTATTTTCTCAGGAAAAGTATGTGGTTTACAAATTCAGGTATTTCAGAACATCGGGCAAAGAGCAGAATTTAATTTCTGACCTGAAAGTCAAAGCTCACATGACTAAGTCCTTGTAGTGGAACTGCTTAATTCATGTGATATCATATAAGGGGGTGTGGTCAGCATCAAACAGGAAGTTGACCCAAAAAATCTTGAGGTATAGAATTATGATGACTAATATATATTCCACATGGACTACTGTAAGAAAATAAAGTTAGTGCAAATCACGTACACGTGTTTATAATCTAATCATTTTTAACTGACCCAACATGGTTCAGGTTCAGATGCACTGACGGATATTATGCGCATTAAATGGGTTTTTTTTCCTCTGAAATAAATCATCTTAATAATCGGAGGAATAAGGTGGACTGGGAGGTACGGACTGTTACTCAGACTCACCTCTACAGAGATTTTTATTGTGTGTGCTGAGTTCATGTCATTTTGCATATATATATATTTATCCTGTATTAAGCTAATGCTTCAAGAAATAATTGATAAAATCTTACTTATGTTTTAATACTGTTTTCATACTGTTCAATCTGCCATTATCTTAATATGTAAACATATATTTTTTTTACAGAATCTACTGTGTTTATATAATATTATAATACGTTTATGATTAATGTGGAGTTTTCTTTAAGCGCTGTTACTGAAATGTGATTTATTGAGGCCATGAATGCTGACTGATCACACGCTCCCTGTAGTTTCAAAATACAAAGGTCTGCATTTTACTTTACATTGTTGGTCATTTTGATATTCGGGCTATTTTACCTTTAAAGTATTTTATATCACGTATCAACATACATTTTTCCTATCCCTGACTGAAAAGGAGAATTTAAGCTCTTAACTTGGCACAATGAGTCACCATTAGTATAATGATTTTCCCTTTACTCTTTCCTGTATATGCAGATGTTAAAAGCAGGAAATCTGATAAGTTTGGTAGGAAATAACATGCGTGGTTGTCTCAATCATTTTCATAGGGATGAGAGAAATATCTGACAATCTATCAGCGATGAACATTCTACTACTACCTTCTAAATACTTGACAGCCTCTGATGATTAAACCTAGTCAAATCATGCATTTACAAGAGGGAAGGGGAAATACACTTAACTCCACTGCCACTTTTAACTGGAACAGGAGCTGTTTTTCTCGGTCTGAATAGACAGAGAAAGTATTGTGGAGTACAGGGACTGGCAGACCCTCACTGCCATGCCAACAGGCTCATTACTGGTTAACGGGCATGGTGCATGCATGACCATGGGTAATTAATCCAGAGGAGCACAGCCAGAGATGGTTCAGCTGGTCTCTCTGGGCCTGAAGGAATCATATTGTACTTTAACCTGGCAAAGCAGAATCAACGAACAAAACTTCCTCAGATTACCTCCATAATTAGCAATAAGTGAGTAGGTAAGTAAGCGTGTAACTCGTCGATCTGATTAGACAGCACTTTCCGTTGTGGGGGTCGAGTCACAGGTGACCATTTTGTCCTTGAAACCTTTTTAAATGCTGGCGATAAACACTGAGCACTCGGGGCATGAGGAATGTTCGCTGTGGCAGTCTGCAAGCACCATTTAATTTTCACCCTAGGCTTTGGTGATACCTTACACGTTCAAATACTCCAAATAACTTTCAGCTGGTTTAATGTGCATGAAGAGGCAGGACGTAAGTGGGATGATCATCATCAAAATCTATATCAGGGGCTTCGGACAAAATAAAACAACAATTTATGACCGGAAGAACATGCGAGAATTAAAATCAACGCACGATAAGACTTTCACAGCCACAAAAGGGTATAACTGAGCAAACTAGTCAAGAACTAACATAGAACAGCTGAACACAATCGGGTAACAAGCAAACGATGGAGCAGGGGGCAGAGACAAGATCAAAGCAGAAACGAAAACCAATATGAACACATGGGGCTTGTCACCATGGGAACAAGGTTTTTGCTATGTATATTTTGAATAGCGTGTATATTGAATATTGAATAAAAAGAACCAACGTTGTCACATTTCTGAAAAAAAATAATCAAACGAATAAATTTCCAAATTCTGCGGAGTGTGTGAAAATATCCTTTAATCGAACACACACAATGTCATGGACAGACTGGAACACACACTTGCTTACAGTACATCATCACTTCATAATCTCATCTGTTTTTGTTGCCATCTTTTCTTTTCTTTTTTTTTAAATTTATATAACAACTCAACCATCTGCAAACTGCTTTTTTCTATATTTGTCGGACATTTTTCAGCGACCCCGTGCTGAGAAATAGATGGAAACCCCACCACAGTAGGACGTGTACTGTTTTATTTGTCATTACGGCTTTGGCTCTGTACCACTATCTTTACCCATAATTCATCAGAAGAGTACCAGCGTAGCAGGGAAGCCATTTACTCCTCAACTAAAATGAAACAACGGCATTGACCTAAATAACCAAGCTACTTGTCTGACGACCGTCATGCCATCCTTTAAACTCTCTTCTTGTGGTTTCTCGTGAAAACTCACAGAGGATTTTCAAGGACAGTGATTTCAGCAGCTATGCCAGAGAGGAGGAAATGAAAGGCTCTGAAAAACAAGATTAACACCAAACATAAATATACTTGCCACTTCCAGTTCAATCGGTAGTACCGAGAATAGACGGATCTGCTCGTGCACGCTCTGCGATGGATGATTTGTAGCCTGCAGGCAGAGTCTATGCCTTAATGTAGGTGAATCATGCTGAATCAATATTCTGATCTGTACATGCACACATCCAGTACCTCAAGTTGCAGCTTAATGCAAGAGGGAAGTGACTTCTATTTGGAAAGTGTGTCATAAGAAGGCACGATTGCAGCATTAGTAACACGCTCAACCATCTCACATGGTCTGAATTTAGATGAATTTATTCAAACCTGAAAATGAAAAAAAAAACCCCAAAACAAACAAACAAACAAAACAACAAACTGGAGTTAAACAATGACAGTTACAACAAATCAATAATTCTTATAACAGAAAGAAAAAAAAATCCAAAATGACAGACGGTTGGACAAATGTTGGAATGAAAATGCTCTTCTTCTGCGTCACTGTGTTCCAGTAAAAATATATATAACAAGTTCTGTCACGATTAGGAATTTCTTTATAAAGCTCTCATGTTGAATCATCTGCAAATCAAGCTTGAGTAAAGAATAACAAACGTGTAACAGAAAAAGTTTCATGTTGTACTAGATGAAAAATTCTGAAAGCGTGTTTCAGAGGCGGGATGAAATCAACATGAGCATTTGTTGTTTACTGGCATTTACAAGAGTCCAACGAGTCCCAACATATTATATAATAGGGTTTAACAAAAGCCAAAAAAGAAACCTCTGAGGATGAAACCCTAGAAACGACTCATGACTGAATATGCCTGGGGTAGTGTGCTTTTGTTCGACCTTGTTCATCTAGCTTTCTGCTTATCTACAATCTAGCAAACTTGAAATCTCAAACAGAACTTAAACACTAAATCACCACCTGCTCAATATACAGTCAGAGTCTGGATCTCAGAACGGGGCTTGATGATTTTGATGTTGAAATCACTCAATTATCAGGCACTCGTTGCTGATAACTAGAAATGGCGTTTGGATATTTCAGGGCCAGATATAAGGTTAATAAGGACTCATTAAAGATTTGAATTTAATGTTGTATTGAAGAACTCTTCTGGAACTCAATTAATTCTTCTGGAACTCAATTAATGGATCTTGTATGGTAGCACTACTTGTATTGTTCTCTGCTTGATATATCGCTTTGCTTGTATTATTCTCATTTGTAAGCCGCTTTGGATAAAAGCGTCTGCTAAGTGAAAAAAATGTAAATGTAAATGTAACCCCCCGCGGGGGGGTGGGGGGGGGGCTCTCTATGAGAATATTTGTCACGGTCAGGTTGACATTTTCATTCTTACTGAGAAACTGTAATAGGAGTTCTGCAAGCTCCGTGGGTTGTAGCAGGCAGAAAGAAGTATCAGTCAGTGGCAAAGATGGAGGAGGGGGTTATTTAGTCTGCAGTGTTTACAGTAATATAGTTACTCTATCAAATGCAAAACCAGCCCACTCTGGAGACCAAATGAGTCCTACACACATTTTCTGACCAATTATAACTGTATTTGCATTATTCACAACTTGCACTCCCATTCCCTCATGCCTGGATCAGTTTTACTTACACTTTACACTTACACAAATCATGGCACTACTGTCCAACATTTTGAAGCCGAAAGGCAAAAAGGATTACACTTCGTTCACAACAAACCGAAAAACACGGTGAGGCAGATCTTTATTCTTCTGTATATTTGTTAATGCAAGCCCCAAATTGCATATAATCTCCTCTTCTATTACTCAACAGGATTTTATGCTCATTGTTTTTTATTCCAGTCATGAGTTGATGATTACAGGAAGGCAATATTTTGGACCTGTACCTTAAAAAAAACAGGGGAAAAAAAACAACCATGTTGGTATTTTGCATGGGACTGGGAAGTGCATTCAATACCAGGAAAAACTGTGTATTCCATGTATTCTGTAGATTCAATATACAAAATGGAATAAGTCCGTATTTTAATGAGCAAGGACACCATTTAATGACTTATCTGTATTAACAGTTTTCACTCTGAGAAAAACGCACATGTCCAAGGGGAAAAAATTACTCTCTGGCAGTTGGAAGGAATGTTTTTTTAAATAAAATCTAAATCAAACCAAACACAGCTTTATTTATAAATAAATATGAATAAAAGCAAGTAGTTGAATAAAACCATGGAAAGGTAGGGGAGGGTGCAAAAATATGCCTCGAGCTGCTCACCTTCTTCACTGTGTCCTAACAAACTCAGTACAGTGTGAGACCTTTCTCCCCACCATGAGCTCATCTCGCACTATCCAAGCCTATGCTTTCCACTGCTGCTTTTGAGTTTCTGTATGTCTCATACAACGATATCTCACTCCGCGATGCGATGCCACAGAATGCAGAGGGGTTTTGTTGCAGTGCTCATCGTATTTCATTCATAAAGGTGTTTATGGGCTCACTACATGCAGGTAATTGCAGATCCAGGGGACCCCAATTTGGGATCGGAGGCACAATCCAACAAGACAGTCGTTTCCATGTTCAGTCGTACCACAGAGGGTAGGGAGTATGGAGAATAAAATGTACTGATATGTTTTTTAGTTTTGGATGCCTGCTGCCATCAGTGGGTGGAACAAACAAGCACTTATCACGTTTCCTCATGGCCTCTGGGAAGCCCTTCAAACTGAATTGGCCTGCCATGACAAATCCCTAATGCTTGGCCAGAGGTCATTTCCAGTTGGATAATTTGCTTTGCAAATGAGGCGATAGAAAAGTTGGATGAGAAACATTGACGCCAGAAGAAAAACAGCCCAATTTGAGGCCATTTGCCTTTCACCTCTAAAAAGCATATCAGCATCATTTATTGCACATACTGTAAGCTGGAGCTCAGATACTGCCTACTTCTCAGGTATCACATACGAGGAAGTTGCTCATAGGTTTATCACATGGTATCTGGTCAGCATGGAGGTTTTCAGCAAAGTCAAAGCCACAGAGTTACCATCACATGACCCTTTGTGTTGTGCCATAGAACTACTACCAGGGGCTACATCACCATACTTCTGAGTCTGTCCCTGGTCTATGAAGGAGACAGCTCCAACGGAGGAACATATCACCGAGGCTCTAAGATGGGTGCATCTGACCATCCACTGTTCTCCACAGTTTCTTTTTCATGGAAAACAATGGACTATTAACTTCCAATTGGTCCCAATTGGTCAGTTGACTAGCTCCAAAGAGAGGGCTTCTAGAATGATTAATATCTTGTGTGGATACAGGAGCGAGATGAGTAGAAAATGGCCTTCTCAATAACAAGGCACTGTACGTATCTCCTAATGCCATATGGCTTGACTAATCCCTGTCTGTGTGTCAGTCTTTTGTCATCAAGTTTCTCAGAGACATGCAAAAGTATTGTCTTGTCCTCTCAGATTGTTTGTAGTGATTCTTGGGATTTGCTAACTTCTATTACCACTTCATTCAAACTTTAAACATGCTTGCATCCCCTTTCACTTTGCTCTTAAAGATGCTCCATGTAGGCTCTCTTGGTCGCCAATTGCCCTTCCATGGTGGAGGTGGATGTCTCAGAGGTGGGAGTCTCAACAGCAAGCAGCTCTACTAAATGCCATCTGTTGCCTTTCCTGCAAGAAGCTTACACTAGTTAAGAGAAACTTTGATGTTGGCAAACAAGAGATCCTTGCCATGAAACTTTCCATGGTGAGAGTTGAGGCTTTGGTCAGAAGGAACCCACCATCCCTTTGTCCTCTACATGTATGGTAATCTGAAATGCAAATGTTGGACTCAATACCTCACCACCTCACCAAGAAAGGTGGGCTCTTCTCTTCACTAGATTTCATTTCACCATGACCACCAGATTTCCCCATACAGAACTGGTTCTAAGAATTTAAAAACTGATGTTTTGTCACGTTTTCATACGCATGAGCCTATAGACGGTTCCCAGTATCCTGTTCTTCCCACCCGCTGACTTGCTCCCAGCCTGTGGGACATCAGACACACATTACAGCGGTTATCTCCTCATGTTTGATAGCCAGAAATACACACTGACATACATACAGTATACTGTATGCCTAGATCAAGACACCTTGTCAGCTCTGTGCTGGAACTCAGGAGCCTTTATCCATCCCTCACACTCCACAACTATTCCCAACTATTCAAAAAAAACCTCAATTAGCCTACTATTGTACTGAGTGCATTACGGGTCATTGGCACTTACCACTTTACTACCAGTAAACGAGAACGAACTCTTTTGAGTTGTATTGGTGAAGAATTATGTCACACTGTAAATGGCACACAGCTCCAGCTCCCAGCTCTCTGGGGTTTGATCTCATGTCCACGTGAGCGTTCTCCAGGTACCTCCCACCTCACAGAATTGTACTGTACATAGGTGTGAACGAATGTATGAATGTATGTGTGATGACAGCAGTGTTCCCACGATAGGCTTCAGATCCACCAGAAATTACAGTTACCAGAAATAAAAGTTACTGAATATGTTGGTTTTTGATGAAAGATAGGAGACTTAGGAGAAAATGTGTTGGTACTGACGACTAATCACTTATTTAACCCAAATGTTATTTGGATACGCTGCTGGGTGAATTTATCAGGATCATCAGTTTGCTCTGCACAGCGTATAATTATTGTATTATTTTCTCTACCATGTCCTCAACCTGCCTGTTGACGGTGTCTGAAAATCCATCCATCCATCCATCCATCCATCCATCTTCAACCGCTTACTCCTTTTCAGGGTCACGGGGAACCTGGAGCCTATCCCAGGGAGCATGGGGCACATGGCGGGGTACACCCTGGACAGGGTGCCAGTCCATCACAGGACGGTGTCTGAAAATCACCGTGTTAATCTGTTTAACACTTGACGTACTAATCACACTTTATGTAGCATGGTAGCATGGTATATTGGACCTCCTGTATTGTCTGTATTGTGCATGTAGCATGCTGATAGTAAAAAATGATCTTGACTTTAGCATGTATATAGCACTCGCACTTACTCCAACACTAATGTCCAGCTGTGATCATCTCTATATCTGTGTGTGAGCTGTGTGTTGGTGTGCTGAGTGTGCCCCTCTTTTCGTTCATATTAAATACCTCTTGTGCCAGTTTCTGATCAGATGGTGTTCATCTTCAGCGATGGTTCCTATAACAGCCTTAAATTTGTGCTGCCTGTAAATCCCTTGCAAAACAAATCCGTAAGCGTCGGTACAGTTTCGTTTCAATCTTGATAAGACATTATTATCATAACATCTGTTTCTGGCTGTTTTTCACTTGCCAGCTCAGGCAGATTGACATCTAAAAAACCTTCACACCAACAAAGGAAAGTTTCTCAGTGTACTTTTCATACCAACCAACTGAGAGGTGGAAGCAGACAGAAAAAAACAGCTTGTTTGCTCTCACTCAAACCACAGATATGAGAAGCTTGAGGTGAGGTGATTTATGCAAAAAAAAAAAAAAAAAAAAAATCCCCCACTGCAACCAATATGGGTTCAAACCACGCAAGACATGTACGTTCTTATCCATGTGAACAAAAGAGTTAAAAATTTCCACTGCCCAAAAAACAGAACAAATAAATAAAAATACCATAAACAATATTCTACACAATGCATACAACAAACTTAAGCTAATTTGCATATATATTGTGATAACTGTGATTTAAAGCAATTAAATTAAACGACTAGCTGTTTAAAGCCATTCGCTTGGTAAAGGTCCTACATACAGTCCCCTCCGAAACTATATATAACAACAAGGCCAATTTATTAGTTTGTGCTGTACACCACACACACTGATGTACACTGAGTATTACATCATCTGGGTATTTTTACTTACTGGAAATATTGGTGCTGTTTGCTGTACTACACACTGCATGAGAGGGGTTTTTGAAAGAGTGGTAGTATGAGGAGGAGGCATAGCATAGCCCTTACTAAAGTCTGTGCTTGCCAGTGTTCGCTAAGGCATCTGGACCACAGGGCATGAGAAAAGTCAGTTTCTGCAATAAATGAATCATAATCACGTGGGCATACAGTACATGTGAGAAAGACATCGCTACATTAAAGACATTACAACATACAACCGAATGACTTTTAGCTATAGTGGAAGTTGTAGTGTTGCTACAGAGGTTAAGTACAGTGTATAAGGGTTAAGGAGAAGTTTAATCCTTATATATGCCTTTACACTGTGGTTAGAATTACAGCCTGATTACAGTGATTTTGCTGGTGGGGGGTGGGGAGGTGGGAGTGGGGAGGTGGGACTCGGGGGAAAACGAGATAAACGAGGCACAGACAGGCCAGAGGACAAGATCGACTTCTTTATGGCCGGTTTAGATGCACCACGTCTCTCCGTCTCACCTTCAGGCTCATTCAGTTGAATATGTTAACCAGCAGCTGGGTATTAGTCATGGGTTCCTTCAGTTGATGCCGAGGCTTATTGTTCAATGCTTTGAAAAAAAAGACAACCATTAATTAATTAAGACAAGGCATTAACCTTCACGTTCTGTTCAGTTACTTAGCTATGTAGACGATGTTCCACTGACCTTTTATTAGCAACATAAACAATATAGACAAGGAAAGGAATCCCTTATGGCGGCCTCACACCGAGAGATAACCTGAAGAGTCCTTTAGCATGCTAGACAGAGCGGTTTCTGTGTTGATTTGAGGTTTCTAAAGACAAAAACCCCTAAACCAGTAAAAGAAACTTTGTACTGAAAATGAAGTTACTTATACTGTACACACACCTGAACGTTCGTCAGCTGAGCACCACAATTATCTAGAAATATATCTGAATATTGTAAATGTTTAACCGTCGAACATCCAGAGAATTACATAGCATTATTATGACAGCACAAAGATTTCCATACCATGTTACACAATAATCTCTCCCCCAAACATTCGTCATTTCCTTTGTACTACCCCTTAATAGAATTCATGTTTATTTGTCTCTGCAATTTGATGTCTTAATTAGAGAGTATTAAGAACAGACTGTGTTAATTGTGTATTAGAATGCAGCCGAGTCCATGTTCTCTTCCCCGTTCTCTTATGGACACAGCTGCTCCGAAAGCCACGTTCAATTTAATACATTTCACTCATTTAAGCTAAGCCGCTAACACGCGGTTCAGTAGAGACAGACCGAGGCCACGGCCCAGACCAAATATTAGCAGAGATGCAAACAGGCTGGAGTTGAGAGTCACCATTAATTCCTCATTAGAAAAACCGATAAGCGCGTGACCCAGAGCTTTCTCCAGAAATTAGGCTCCGAGATGATTACTGACACATGCCCATCGACCTCACTTGGCATGATCGGGTGGATTACAGGCCAAAGCTGGGTTTGAAAAGAGGTAAGAGGAACGATGAAATATTTACACATGCACTGGGTATAATAATAATAATAAAAAAAATCATACAAGAATGAAATTAAAAACAGATAAACGTACACATAAAAATAAACATCAGAATGAAAGATAAACTCTGGGGGATCTCAGTGCCATGGGTGTAGGCTTGACTCTGGAGTTTACACAGAATGATGAAGATTATAAAAACATCCCCGGGTCTTTTTTCAGTCTCCACATGTCCGCCAGCAGGTCTTTCTGACCCGCTCCCATCAACACGGCGTTTCCATCTGCAGAACCGACGCTCGCTGGACGTTTTTTGTTTTTTGCACCATTCTGTGTAAACTCTAGAGACTGTTGTGTGTGATAATCCCGGGAGATCAGCAGAACACTGAAGCTCTTGACTTGGACCTGTATGATATTAACCACTGTGCTGTTGCCACACGATTGTCTGAGTGGATAACTGCATGGATGCGAATGTGTCTATAATACGGTGCACCGACTCTAATGACAGTCAGTCGGGTTTTATGGTCATTGCGCTTGACGGAAGTGAAGTACAGTATTGCTGGTGTTTTGAATTTTCATAGTTGTAATGTGTTCTGGTAGCGCTCAACTTGAAAATGTTTCTGTTTACCAGTACTTATCAGCTGGCAAACACGGTCTACCAGTTAGACCAGTCTGCCTGTGTACACTGGCAGCTGGTAGCCAACTTTGTAGAGAATCAATTAGCATCTGGTACATTCTGTCCATAGTATAATTGCATAAGGTTTAGTTCTAAATGTGTCTCTACTTTGGAACCCTTAGTGTTAGAGAGAGAAAAAAAAAATGAAAAAAAGTTTTTACCTACCCGCTTCGTTCCTTTCATCCTTTCTGGACCCTTAATACTCATTCATATATAATAAGAATGGACGAGACTCTTTACTGGACATTTATTTTGTACATACGAATTAGTCTCTTTACACACACACAGATAAGGTCGGTGTACAGCTTTTTGGATGTCCATAGGGTCCATAGGGTTCAGGGTTGAAGGACTTCCGAGAATACTAAACTATCTCATGGCAGCACAGTGGGACTGGTACGACGTCAGAAGCAGGTAGTCTAGATACTTCTGACCACAAGCTTTAACCACCGAGCATTGTCTTCAGCTAAGTAAACAGACAACATTCTTAACTGAAGAACGGGACATGCTTTTCTTTTTAAATGCGAATAAATACTTCATCGTTATATTTATTCACAAGTCAAACCATGGAGATCCCGAGGGATCAGTTCAACCGTCTGATTTTCTTCAGGTTCTGGAAACATCTACTCGTGGGCTCTCATTTTACTGTTACGTAAATCGCTCTCCATCCCTCTCCCTGACGAGTACTCAGATGTACCTCGGAACTGATCTGGCTGCCTCGGAAGGAAGCATATCCATAGGGGAAAGAGCGTACTGCTTTGGGATTCTTGACTTTTCCATGTTGGAATGAGCTTCATGTCTGCTCAGTGTAAAAGCGATGACATCTTCTGCAGCATGAACACTTCTCTTCAGATGATGCTGAGAAGTGGACGATGGTCTTCGTGTTGCGTATCACCTTTAATGTAACGTGCTCCACTTTCTGCTAGCTGAAATTTCGTTAGGCTTCTTTAGGTAATTGTGCTTATTAGGAGTTATATCCTGTCTGACGACAGCACATTATAACTTAAACTGCAACTCTATTCACATCGGACAAGCAGCTATAATTAATTAATTAAATAAATAAATAAATAAATAAGAAGATGAATATATACTAGGAAGGTATGAGAATAACAAGAGAGTAATGTGGAAATCTAATATGAGTGGATATGAGGGTAAAAAACACACTTACTCTTCTGGAGTTGTATTGCCTGCCATTATTTCCCTCTTTATTAACTTTGTTATACATTTCTCATAAAGGCCACATGCTGTCATAATCTAAAACCACACATTACAGTTCAATTTAACAAACTAAGCTAATCTGTTGATCAGTTTCTATCTGAGTCATTTTAACTAGGCACTGACTCAGTTGTGACTGAGGATGAACTCACATGTGCTGTTATTTTCCAGTGAAATAATGCAAACATTAATCTTTATTAACAATTCACTTTGGCTTCAAGGGAAAAGTGATAGCGATCCTCTGTGAGTCACTGTTTGGTGATTATTATTCATTTCTAAGGTTTGCTTGTCAGGTCACTTGGAGTGCACTTACAGTGCGGTGAAAAAGTATTAACCCCCATCCTGATCTCTTCAGTTTTTGTGTAGATCTCGTACTAAATAGTTTCACAAATGAAAACAAATTCTAAGATGAAAACAAAGGCGATCTGAGTAAACACAAAATACAGTTTTTAAATGATAATGTTATTTACTGAAGCAAAAAACGTTATCCAATACTAACTGGGCCTGTGTGAAAATGTATTTGCCCCCGTAGTTACTAATTCCCCAAATCTATGAAAGTGCATTGATAACGGGGTTCAGCTGGACGAGACACAACCAGACCTGATTACTGCAAACCCTGTTCCATCACATCAACACTTACATAGAACTTTCTCAACAGCAGGAAGTTGGTTAAAAGGTCTTACGCAGTAACACACTGGCAAAGCTGAAAGAAATTCCAGAAATGATGAGGAAGAAGGTGATTGAAATACATCCGTTTGGGAAGGGTTACAAAGCTATTTCAAAGGCTCCGGGACTCCAGAGAATCTCCAAAGGGAAAAACTCAGCACAGTAGTGAACCTTCCCAGAAATATCCAGCCTTCCAAAATTCCTCCAAGAGCACAGTGACTCATCCAGGAAGTCCCAAAAGAGCCAAGGAGAAACCTCAAACATCGGTTTCTTAATGCTGATACCTACCACATGTCAGGATGTATGTGACTCATCTCATACTCAGGAGGATTTTTTTTAAAGCACTACCAATGGGATTTTTAAAGGGTTATTAAAAAAGCCACAGCATTGATGAATCATGCCCATCTCCTGTCCTTTTAAAAACCATTTCAACACGTCCTCTAGCACGTAACAAACAAACAACCAAGGGAACACGGCGAACTCTGAAAGATCTGAGGACATCCACTGCTCAGATGGTAGAAGCTGTTCACAGGACAACCACTGGTGGAAACCCAACATCGTGAAAACAACATCCCCAGTGTGAAGCATGGTGGTGGTAGCATCATACTGTTCAACAGCAGGGAAACCGGTCAGGGATGAGGGTGAGATGGATGGAGCCAAATACAGGACAATCCTGCTCCATTCTCTGAGAGACGTGAGACTGGGGGCGGAGCTTCACTTTCCAATAGGACAATGACCCTAAGCCTGAAAATAATAGTCTCTATAATGAAATATCAATGTCCATCATGCGCGATAGCACCTTACTAAACTCCTTCACTGTACACAAGGTGTAACAGACATCCATTTCACACGCCAGACACTATGAGTGAGAGTACAAAAACATAAAGACCCTTTAGAATAAAGAGCAGCTTTCATGCAGTTTTTAATTATGCAATTAAAAACAACTAACCATTGTGAAGCCTGACCGTGTATAGAAGCAAATTTGACCATGAACAGACTGATCTACATGATCTTCTGAGGCAGAGCGGTCTGAAGTACACGCTAATAGTGTCAAGGGCCTCTCCACTGACAGGTTAACCTTACTAATGTGTTTTGCATTTTACTGACCACCTGACAGCCAAGCCTGGTGCTGCGTTCATGTGCTGGTGGTGTATGTACGATCTGAATGGTGTAAGAACACTTTGGGTTATATCTTACAGACGAGACACACTAGACGTTCTTTTCTGTTTCCTGTCTGTTTCTAAATGTTATGACAAAGTGTAATACTCCTTGAGGAGGTCTGGTCTCTCTGCTGCACTACGTAGTTCATCATCGTTGGTCACTCGGGGGCGCTCTGCCTACACAAGCTGGGGTGAAAAGGTGCTAGATAGTACATGGTGGGTAGGGTCATCGGCTCATGGTGTCAGACAGGTTGGCAATTTTACTGGAATGGAGCTCTGAAAGAAAGGAAATGATGAAGATTCCGGAAGGGAGACGGACTTATAGTGGAACGCCTTCTCAGAAGAGTGGAGCATTATAACCGCAAACACAGGGGGAATCAATCTGGAATGAGATGTTCAACAAGAACATATGGGTGTAGTGATCAGGTGTGCACACCTGAACTTGAATTTTTGGCCATATAGTGCATATGCAAAAAAAAATAAATAAAATAAAATAAATAAATAATAATAATAAAAAAAAATAATAATAATAAAAATAAACTGTAGTATTACAACCTCCTGGAAATATTTGGTATATCATCACGGCAAAGTTGGTCTAAAGTTAGTAACTAAATCAGTAACTTACCTACTTGGCTGTCACTACCTCTGCAGTCGTGGATCACTGAGTTCTGAATGGAACGATCCGTTCACACAACAAGTTCAACAATTAACCTAAATGAAATTCAGACACAATCAGTGCTCCAGCAGCAGTTACAATGCTGAATATTCATGTGTAATGCTCCATGCTACTGAATATCATTGTCATGTTTCTTCAACACTGAGCTAATCATGCTCATTATTTTTGGACCGCTTCACTCACAGACATCGGATTGGATTGGATTGGATTAAAAAGCCCTTCATGGACCGAAGATGGTTCTTACAAAAAATATTCCCTTTTTCCAGAAAGTATTATAGTAATTTCTACTAGTCATTTATAGTATCCCAACATAAAACTTACATAATTACATCCTATCAGATTGCTAACAGAGATGCCATAAGGAAAAATGTTTCTGTGATTGTCCGGTACTCAGAAATCAGCGATTAATAAATGTCACCAGTTATACTAACCAATCGGGAAACTTTATGCTGCAATCTAATGGATTTTAAGTAACCCTGTAATCAGGAGTTGAGAGTCGACATCACAGGCCTACCGTCATCCAGCACTACATTTTTAGTGGTTTTAGACCTGTTACCCTTTGTTCAGTTGTGTTCCACACAGCGGATGTTTTTGCCAGGTTTCGACAAAATTTCCACCTCTAAAACCACACAAAAGACATGAAACTTGATGTAAAAAACTGGGGCATTGGAAAAAGTGAACCATCTCGCCTTTGCATGAGGAAACAAGGTCAACATGGTGCACACGCATTTCTGATTCATGAACGTTATCCACTCCATAATCCCCGTCCCTTCTCCCAACTCTTACAACATACGTTACAGCAGGAATGGATCTGTACATCATACACACACTGTCTGCACGTACAGTACAAAGTGCCTTCATCTGTGGACCCTGATAAGATTTCATTCTGATTATTTGCTAGAAAACAAGATCTCCATGTCTGTGGAGTATTTTTAAACTACCACAGTATGTCCTGATTCCTTCCCAAACGCACCTCTATTTATTAGCACTTGTTGCAGTTCCCGTTGTAAATACTGGGCACGATAATAAATAATAACTATTAAACTAAATGATTGCATGATCGTTTATTGTACAACTTCGAGAGAGACGAGTAAATCAAAGGAACATTTATATGATTTACATGTGTCGGGTTTTTATTAGTATTTCAACAGAATTTAAAATGTATGGCGTTGTGGACTTTATGAAGATTAACATCATAAACGCCGTCATGGACGAGCCGTCACTATCTTTGAACGGTTAAAGATGGGATGGAATCTGGATGGAAGCAGATGTTGCTCTAAAACCTGTACACACCTTTCAGCATTGATGACGCCTTTCCAGATGTGCAAGCTGCCCATTCAGTAGGCACTAATGCACCGCCATACCATCAGAGACGCAGGGTTTTGAACTGAGCGCTGATAAGAAGCCGGATGGTCCCTCTCCTCTTTAGTTTAGAGGATGCAGTGTTGTGGTTTACAAAAAGAATTAAAATTTTCGCTTCATCTGATCGCAGAGCAGTTTTCCACGTTGCCTCGGTCCATTTTAAATGAGCTTTGGACCGGAGAAGACAGCAGCGTTTCTGGATCATGTTCACATATGGCTTCTTCTTTGCATGATAGAGCTTTACCCAGCGTTTCTGGACGGCACGGTGAACCGTGTTCAAGGACGATGAGTTCTGGAGGTGTTTCTGAGCCCATGCAGTGATTTCCATTACAGAATCAGGCCTGTTTTCAACGCAGTGCCGCCTGAGGGCCCGAAGATCACGGGCGTGCAGTATTGATTTTCACCCTCGTCCCTTACGCACAGAGATTTCTCCAGATTCTCAGACTCTTTTGATGATATTATGTACTGTAGATAATATTTACATTGAGGAATATTATTCTGAAATTGTCCACAATTCGCAGACATTTTTCACAGATTGGTGAACCGCTTCCCATCTTTACTTCTGAAAGACTCCGCCTCTCTAAGATCCTCTTTTTTTATCCTCGA
The DNA here is from genome assembly GCF_023375685.1 of Ictalurus furcatus. Lineage (NCBI taxonomy): Eukaryota > Metazoa > Chordata > Actinopteri > Siluriformes > Ictaluridae > Ictalurus > Ictalurus furcatus. The sequence continues at coordinate 24,680,304 of NC_071272.1, read as the reverse complement.
TCATCTTACTGACCTGTTCACAATTAACCTCCAGCTGTTTCTTTTTACTAACACGTACTTTTCCAGCCTCTTGTTGCCCCGTCCTAACTGTTTTGAGACGTGTTGCGGCCGTGGAATTCAAAATTACCTCCTTATTTTTGCTTAAAACGGTGCATTTCCTCAGTTTAAACATTTGATATGTTTTCTACGTTCTACTGTGAATAACATACGGGGTTTATGAGATCTGCAAATCGTTGCGTTCTGTTTTTATTTACATTTTACCTGGCGTCCCAACTTTTTTTGGAATCGGGGTTGTATAATAATTCATATCTAAGTCGTACCATCACCATTCGCACATACTATAACTTTGTTATAACAATCTCTCCGTCTGTCAGTGAAGAGTCAGACAGCTCTTGGACGGTTTCTCTCTGGAAAACCGTCAATTAGAGAGCACAGACCAGACGGGCCTGCGTTATACAACTGCTGTCCAACACGACAAACCCAAACCGAGCCAGATGGAGATCTCGACTCAACACTGCCATCTAATGAGTTTCAACGCTGAAGAACCTGGTGAGAACCTGGTGAGAGAGTTAGCAGGTGTGGAATAAGCTCCATGTAATCTGCTAATCAGGGTGAAATAATCAGGGGAGTGACAGAACAACGTGTTAATGTCACACTGGCACAATATAAGCAAACACCTTTACTGGAGATCAAGGGTGTGAAGCTCATTTAAGGTGCGGCCCACATATCAACACACACACACACACCCTTTCCAAATGATAGTTGTTTGTGTGTGTGTGTGTGTATTTGTTTACAATACAAGAATTAAAAGTTCTTTTAAAGAACCCCCATTCCTATGAAACCGCCAAATAAGTTATTTTATAACACATAAGGGAGTTTATTGCTCAGTTTCGCCCCCTAGTGGAAGAAGAGAGCACTTTTCCCAATTCAATCTTTCAATCGAATTGTCGAAAACAAATCGATTTTAATGGATTATAAATTCCTTTAGGGGGTCATATATCTTATACCACCGCGATATAATCATAAATCTAATATTTCTTGCAATAAGTTAACCGTCTTAAACTTTACTTCATTTCCTAGTTGCTTAATGTTGCCCATATTTGAATAGTTGTGTTGTGCTGATATTCCCAGGCCCTGAAATTCACATGGATTATGTTTGTTAAGGTGCTTAAACATACAAACAATTTAATGATCAAAATATTCTTCTAGAAAGAACATTTCTCGGTAAACTGGCTCGACAAGGGAGCGCTCGCTTGTACAAGTTGGGGCATAAACTACTCAAAACACTTTATGGATAAAATATAAGAAAATGCTTCTGTACTAACTCTTGAGCAAGTCCTGTTCGGAGGCCACATGGAACACATGCTGTTTAAAACATCTGTCTGTGCCAAATCGTGCTACGCCTCAGCTAAAGAAGAGTTTAGTGTTCTAGTAGAGCCAGTTAAATCAGTAGATGAAAGCATTTAGTTAATTGAATCAGGTTTGTTTGGCACTAAACTGTGCTTTAATCTTTAGGCCAGGTGCAGATGAAAATTAAAATGATTATTAAGCTCAGCTCTAGAGGATCCTGATGTCAGCAAAGCCAGTGCACGGTTCCGTTCTTCACGTATCTCTTCAGATTTAGTCCTCGTTCTGGGAAGCAGTCCTTATAACTAATGAAGCTATGCGTTCAGCTCCGTTACTCAGCAGAGAGGCGATCACAAGCACTTCATCGGTTCATTTCATTTATTTAACATTAAGATTGTGTGTACACATTCACACACTTTACAGCTACAGGGTCTCTGGTCATCAGGTGAATCGTGTGCGGAAGTGTGATATGCTCACTGATGGACCGAGATTCCTTCAACGTTCCCGGAAAACGGCTCTGGGTCCAATACAACCCTGCACAGGATTAAAGCAGGAAGCAAAACTGACTGCAGACTTGACGTTGATATAAAATTTCATTCTTACATTTCTTAATATTCCACAAAACTCTGTTTATTATTTAAGCATTTATTGCATAGCGCTAGCCAGGAAAGAAATCTGGTCTTGTTGAGCATCTTTAGCCTCATCTATGGGTCCTTAAACCAGAGGATCTAAACCGTTGTGATTTCGAGGGCTATATAAGAGAAGCAGAAGGGGGAAAAAACTAAATAAATAAATAAATAAACAAACAAACAAAAGAGCCTTCTGACATCACAACATCTTCAACCCATTTATTTTGGAAACATGGCGTGTGAAACAACACAAGTGTAACACTCAACCATTGTCTAACTGACTTTTCACAGAAGAGATAAAAACCATTGGACTCTCCTAGACGTACAAAAGAAAACAAATGACATGGTGTATAAATATCGTGGGCGGCTCGGCCGTGTGACCTCGGCTCCCTGACATTTACTGTACAAAGTCGAACAAAGAGCAAAACCAGACGCTTGTACTGAAGTGCAGTGTACGCTTGTGCAGAGTTATTACCTGCCTTTCAAATAGCAAAAGAAACCAAAGACCTTATGGCAATGTCTCAGCAAAAATGAGCAAATACAAAAAAAATTAAATAAAAAAAAAAACCCACAAGAGGTTCATATTTGTGCCAGAATAAGAGCTGTGACTTGTTCTGGACTACAAGACATTTCAACGATCAGGTTTCCGGGGCTCTGTCCATTTCAGTGACTGTTTATTTTCAAAAAAAAGAAAAGAAAATAAAGGGTTCTACAGTGACACAATTGCGCTGAAGGAGACAGAAATGCGGTTTGATTACACATAATAATTCACTATACATGCCTCTGGTCCATTTTCAGCCTTTGGAGAGCCATTTTATTTAGTTTCATTAGTCTAAACAAGAAGAAAAAAAAATCTAATAAATCTGAAATGATAAAACTAAAGATATGGAGTAAAGAGGGATGCTGGAATAAACAGGGCTGACAGAAAGAAAGATGTTAAAGAGGGAATGTGCTAAATGCTGAGGATGTTCACGGCTTAGCCGGAGCGTGGCTTGGTCTGAGCACTGTGTTTCAAAGCGGCTGTTGAGAACGAGTAAGTGTGTGTGTGTGTGTGTGTGTGTGTGTGTGTGTGTGTGTGTGTGTGTGTGTGTGTGTGGTGGTGTGTTGTGTTTCCTGTAGAGAAAGTTCAGAATACGGAGATGAGGGCAAAAACCCCGTAGAGCAGAGCGCAGGGGTAAGCCACGAGCAGCTGCTGGCCGTCCATCGCGAGAGCCGAGATGAAGATCTTCGAGGCGGAAAAGCTGCACCAGCCGATGATGGCGGCCGTTAAAACGATTCCCAGCAAACCTCTGAAATCCACATGAGGACGGCCGATTAGTCATTCTGAAAAATTCCTCCACAGCAGCTCTCTCTCTTTTCATATCAACATTTTACTAACTGATCGCTTTAAGCACACGCTGCTGATGAAAGGTTTCTGAAACCCTTTTGGTAAATAAATAATAATAAAAAAAGCTAAATCTTTGTATTCATCATCCTCTTTCAGAGTCTAAATAAACACTTTATTAAAGACGAGTGTTTCTGATCTGTAATTTACTCTAAGCTGAGATTTGTATATAATAATAATAATAATAATTTTTTATTATATACAGAAGATTGTTTACAGAGCGTCTAGTTTAGGATCCTTATCACGAGCCCATTAGGATTCTGCAATCGTGATGAATTTATACGGCTTGCCGAAAAAATCTTCGCACGTAAACCCAGCTGGTGTGTTTAGTATCATGACGTAATTAATCACAACATCGCTATGATAATCGTCGTATGATCCAGCCCTAGCGCAGACCATCAGTCCACCTCCTGCAGGGCTAGATTTACGAGATGAGAACGTGACACACGCTCGATCAGGATACAGACGCCGGGTTTGATAGGGGAGCTGTTCGTGCTGTTCGCTAGAGAAGCCAGACACCGTATCAAAGACACGAGGCTACTCACTGTAAGGAGAAGACCACGCCGAAGCTGGAGAGGAGAATCATGGGTAGCAGACAGTACCCCAGGACGCTGGCTACGCAGCCGAACGAAACGCCTGTCATGCTCATGAGGTTCAGGAGGCAGTACATGCCCAGGCAGCCAATGGCACTAATCCCGTACACGTAGCCGAACTGGATCTTACCCGTCTATACACATAAAAACACAGACACCATTTTAAGGCCAAGCACAAAAATGATACTAGAGCTAATAATAAACTTTGTGACTCAAATAACCTATCTGGACCAGACTGTGAAACGTATTACCCTCACTCTCGTCCCAGTGTAAGACTCGAGGGCTGAGCCAATACTTACGAGCAGAAGCGTAGCCCCGAAGGCCAGGCAGAACACCATGGGACCGGTCAGATCCGTTTCATTCATTATGCTGCCATCTGCTGCCTTCATGGGGTGCAGCACCGTCAGCGTCTTCTGCCAGATGTGGTCGAAATTGATTCCCAGCTCTGCAAGGAGTTCATATTCATATCAGTAAATATAACCTACAATCACTCAAAGGGTATCGATATTCTACACTACAGGCTCAAAAGTTTGTGGACACTGGAACATCACACCCATTTCCTGTTATAATGCGCTGCACTCTTCTGTGAAGGCTTTGCACTAGATTTTGGGGCGTGGCTGTGGGGATTCGTGTTCATTCAGCTACAAGAGCGTTAGTGAGGTCGAGGTCAGGAGCTGATGTTGATGTTGATGTGAGGAGACTCCAGTTCCAGTTCATCCCAAAGGTGATGAGTCAGTGGGGTTGAGGTCAGGGTTCTGTACAGGACACTCGAGTTCTTCTACCTTCTTCCAACCTTCACACACCGTGTCTTCATGGAGCTCGCACTTTTTGTGCGCTTTGTGTCGTGCTGGAACAGTGCTTGGGATTCTTAGTTCTTATGGAAATGGTAACGCTACAGCGTACAGAGACGTTCTATACAACCGTGTGCTTTAAACTTTGTGGAAACAGTTTGGGGAAGAACCACGTATAGGTGTGATGGTTCACAAACGTTTGGTCATGTGCATATTACAGGTTAATATTAATTCAGTTAACTCTAAGTAAAGGCAAGTCAGAACGCAGCAGTGACACAAAACGTGCTTTTCCATCTAAAAACCCTACTGCATCTATTACCTCATTTCCCCCAATTCTTGGCCAAGAATTGCTCTACGTCAGCTTTCCCTTTGTCCTTTCCAGAGTAGAGTAATGTGGGTGTGTGTGTGTGTGTGTGTGTGTGTGTGAGTGTGTGTGTGTGAGTGTGTGTGTGTGAGTGTGTGTGTGTGTGAGTGTGTGTGTGTGTTACCCTCCAGCAGTGGTGGCTCATCCTCAAAGCTGCTGCCGTACATGGACTGCGAGGTGGCGGGTGTGAACGCAGGCGTGGGCTGATAGATCTGTCCCGTGTAAGGCTGCTGAGGCTGCATCATCGGCGGCGCGCTGTATCCCATCGGCTGTGAGTAATCGTACTGACCGTACTGCCTGGGTGAAGAACACGTCATCAGGAGACACAATCAGAGATTTACAGTAACGGACGCACGCTGCTTTCCAACACTGATCTTAAACGCACCCTGACTGACCTCTCCTCCTGTCTTTGAAAAGATTCAGTCTTAATTACTGTACAGTGCCACTCGTTTTGATCGGGTTACGCAAGACAAACATTTCTGACGAATGTAAACAGTGCTACCAGAAACTCCGGAACCGTACAATGCATCAGAACCCTGAGGGCAAGTATCCCAATCCCGTCACCATACAGAAGAACAAACAAACAAACAAACAAACAAACAAACTCCTCCCAATCACACCTGTTTGCCTTGTAATTAACTGTACATAGTTTGATTAGATTTATACTGTTAAATTGTCTCTAAATACTCTTATAAACAATAATATGTTCCTTTATTATTAATAAATATATTTTGAGATTTACTTGTATGGATCTTCTGCATTGCTGTAGCTGTAACTGCCCTGGCTCTGGTCGTCTACGTTGTAAGGAGACTGGTAGAAGTCTGTGTTGAAGCTCTCAAACCCAGACATGGTGAGTGGCCTGGTTTAAGGGAAAACACACACACACACACACACACACACACACACACACACACACACACAATACAGATTCAGGCATCTTGGTGTATGATGCAGAGAACTTGTAGTTTACCATGGTTGCCAGGTCTCCATTACCCCTCCTTTCCTTCAGTAAATCTTTACAATAGGCTGCATCTTATAACAGAACCGTTTCTGTACATCATACACACACTTGCACTTTGTCTTTATTTGCCACAGCCTGCATTTGTTTATCATATATGAAAGGAGTCTCCAGTGTCAGCACTTTGTAAGAGTCACGGTGTTCAGGAAGGAGGAATTATAACAAGCTGTGCAGTTATCACCTCCGACATCCTGAGTGAGGATTATGGAAAACAACTCGCTAATGCTGCTTGTATTTCCTCATTTGTAATTCGCTTTGGACAAAAGCGTCTGCTAAATGAATAAATGTAAATGTAAATATAATGTCAGTGTATAAATCAACCACAGCCTATTATATCTTTTAGCTAAGCTAACTGCATCAGGAATGTACGGCGCTGAGATTAAACGTTGAGGGGGAAAAAACAACGTTACAGTTATTGCTTCACAGTCACAACAACAGCGAGTTCCGAGAGGAGCTTAATAAAGCTTATTACAAAACTATAATCAAATAAATATACAGTCAAACATCAAACATCAAACATCTCTCCCCGAGTGAAATGTTTACCTTCAGCAGTCGGTGTACACAGCACTGAAAAACACAGCCAGCTCGGCTAGCTACATACGTGTCAAGGTAGATATCATTCACTTCCGGGTCAAGCGGCGATTTAAGGAACTGACGCCGGAATAAAATGGCGGTTTGACGGTGACGTGCGCCCTCTACAGGTGTGAGCGCTTTACAACAAAATCTAAATTCAGGAGGTGAAATTCAGATCCTGGGGGATCAACAGACATGTTTTCCATTTTCTAAGACACCAAATTCAGACCATATTATATAATAATAACGTAATGAAGTTATATAATGTGTATAAATGAATCATGTGAATCATCTACAGTCCCGAAATGAAGTGAACTAAACATCCCAATAATTCTCGCTGAGTTAGATATCATTCTGCAGCTCACATGAGACAATGCTTAATCAGAGTATATTTTTTTATGATAAATCATGAACTACCCCTACTTATAATGAGCTATAACTATAGTACCTAGAAGGTCAGTTTATCCAGTAATTTGAGGACATCAGGTGTGTAACACAATACCTGTATTCAATTCAAGTCCATTTATTTATATATAGGCCTAGTGCTTTTAACAATGGACATCATGACGAGGCAGATTTACCAAAATCCGATAAAGATTTAAATTTGTCCCCAGCGAGCAAGCCAGAGGTGGCGATGGCAAAGAAAAAAAAAAACTGACATGAGGAAGAAATCTTGAGAGGAACTGTATCTGTATCTGTATCTGTGTCCGTATTACAATTTCTAAACCCGGAATGGGCGTGGCATAAACCTGACTTTTTTTCTTTTTAAATTACATATAAGCCCTTACCACTCTACCCATAAAACACTGGAAAACACTGGAAAGATGAAGACGTGTCAGGAGTGTCAGCGTGAATGGTGTGTGAATTCTAGCTCCATGATTTCATCTACATGACTCAAAAGACAATTTTGTAATCCTGCTGGCAAACTAGTATAGTATATTGTTAAAGTAAATGGTATATGTTAAAAAAAAAAAAAGAGAAATCATTGAATGAATCAGTATGTAAAGGTTAAGTAATCAAAAGTAAAATCCGATCATGTGTGACCAATATATAAGGTATTAAAAGAGAAAGCAGTATGTTAATCAGAGAAACTAAGATCATTTTGGTGAGATCAATGAACACATACACTGCAGTTAAAAATCTTCTCTTTTAAGCCTACTCTGTCATTTCTCAGAAAAATCATACTCTGTTTTAATCGGTATCTTCTGATGTTGATGGAGTCTTTAGAAGTCTGTTGAAATAAAAAAATTGAATAAAGTAAGCTGATTGAACTTAAGAAACATAAAAGAAAAGAAAGAAACATAATTGTGAGGAATTGTAAGAAATATAATCCAAAGAAGAAAAAGGGAAACCCCACCCAATGAGATCATTGTTTTAGCAGTGTATAAAAACCCGAGCATTGATTGTAAATGTCAGATGATCTGCAGACATCTCGGCTTTTATGATTCTTTTTTCTGATTTTTTTTTGCCATGACTCAGAGATTTTTATTTAGGATAAGGTGATTTTCCACGACACGAGTAGTGTAATTTAAACCACAATGACCTTGACCAGGCAGTTACTAAGAATGAATGAATGAACACCGTATTGTATGCGTGTTAATGAATGTGCTCTTTGCTTGTCATGCAAGCTTCATATCCGACCTCTGGATCAGGGTCATATCAAAGTAAAAACATCCTGTTCGGGTGGCTTTTTTTCTTTTTTCTTTTTATAATCAGAATCGTGATGCACACCTCTAGTCTCAACCAGAACCCTGCGAATTCTGCTCAAAAAAAAAAAAAACCTCCCAAACAAACAAACAAACAAACAAAACCCCAGTACTCCACTTTCTATTCATCTCCATATCGGTATCTGTTTACACATCATCTGTTCATTCTAAATAATGTATTCGTATTTGGTTACATCCCTAATGGATATGTTTCCTGTGTTCTTTCGAGGAGAGCACAAAGTAATGAGAACTCAAAATACCAAATGGACAGCATGGACTACTCTGTTTCATAACCTCAATTTAGTATCTTGTGGCCACATTAAACTCAATTGTACATACAATTCAGAAGGAGAAGCACACACGGTCAGTGCACTTCAGCTGCGCCACCCAACAGCAGATGCAGGGTTCTTCTTTCTTCTCTAAGCCTGGCATTTTCAGGTGCAGTGTGTCCAGTGTGCTCAGAGTAGATCTCGGTGGTCAGCACTTTTATCTCCTGGTGCTTTGTGCTTCATTAATTCGATTCTACTTTTCCGTTACTGTTAGGAGCTGTTGTACACTACTGTGCTCATAGATGATTTCACACTTTTATTTAGACATACAGTAATACAGCATACGTCGTCTTAGGGCGGCGTCACATCCAGGGTCTATTCCGGCTTCACACCGAGTCCAGGGATAGGCTCCGGATCCGTGACCCAGACCAGGATAAAGCACTTACTGAAAGTGAGTGAGTCAGTGTAAGACATAAATAAGACTCTAATAGGTTTTATTTTCCACACTGAAGAATTTTCCAATGTAAAGTTTGAGGCTTGCTTATTCTCATGTCTTTGCAAGTAAAAATATCTTGAATATAGGCAAATTCAACAAATGTGTCTAATTTTTTAGATTGGTTTTTAAGCTAATATAAGATTATTAGTCCTTTTATTTATTTTTGTGTCATTTCAAGCATGAAATTGTCTTCTGTTGGCAGCTGATTTGGTTTTTTTCAAGTGTTTATTTCTAGGAAGAAGCAAAACTTATCCCTCACAATAGCTTGAAATGAGTTCAATGAATAGATTTATCGGTGGTCTTATATTTCTTATGTAATAATCTCATAGTGAGAAATATTAGACAAGACTGAATTTTTTCGCCGTGTGCATGAAGAAAACATCCCGGTGTTAAATGGATCCAATCAATAATAAAAGTGTGGTGTGGTGTGCAGTGTAATGCACAGCATGGTAGTAAAGTAATACCCTGAGGTTGATATATTCCTGTTGTTTTTATTCAACACATGACAGAACACACTGTAATTAAGGTAAGGGCCTTTAATATGTTCCTGTAGAACATGCATACATATGGGACATTTCACACGGCAGGCACGAAGGCACAGAAAGCAAAGCGGTAGGTAACAACACAAAGGGGATGACAGCAGTGGCACAGATCTGTTTCTGATTTATAAAAAAAAAACCTTTTGCAGAGAGATTGTGTCTGTACAAGGAGAATGAGGACGGATTTAAAGAAAAAGCGCGCTCATCCGCCTGTAAGTGTGTTTGTATGGAGGCTTGTTGTGTGTGAGAACTAAAGCATGAGTACATTTTAAACAGTATCTTATCATGAGTGTGATATAACAAATATGTATACATGTCGTTATGGCCATATGTACGTATGATCATTATACTGTATATAAAATATATGAAATCCATATACATTTAAAATAAAGTAAATGCATATCGATCTTGCAGTCAGAGTGCATGAAGCATTAGCCACGCACATCTGATCTGTCAGTGACAAGAAAAGACAAATCAGTTTGGCATATGGTCATGAATTCGTTCTGAAAATACCCTTTACTAATCCATGCACTCAGTTCATGCCAAGTTCTGTATAAACACAGCTCGAGCTCTTTATCTGCTTAACTAAATAACAAAGTGCTAGCTGAATCCAGGCTGATGAAGTCTCTATGCAGGAAAAATAAAATGACCTTCCAGAGAAAAAAAGTGTTTGGTTTAATCTGGTGTTGTTGTATTACACACCGTTCCCTCATCGGGTTATAGTTTAGATTAGTTCATTTAAAGAGTTTTGTTCACTGACACGGATTGCCTTACATTTAAAATCAAATAAACATTTGGGAGGGAAAAGTGTTTGTTTTTGTTGCCACCTTTCATGTAAGCATAGCATCATGTTTTGATGTATTTGTTTTAGGCAATAAATTCATTAGATGCCATGGCAGGAGTTTTATTCTCATTTTAGGTAACAGGCCATATTACACACAGTGCACTATAGAGTGGGCCGGACTAACAAAAAATCAGTTTAGTGACCAACAACACATCAATAACTCCTCTTAAATGTGTTCTATCTGCATTTATCCGAACGGTACATTCTGTATTTTATGCACACAACAACACACTGCAATTCATTCTAAAAAAAAATTTAAAAATAAAACATTTTAGCGTGCTAATGAAGAATTTCATCATTAGCACATTTTGTCAGTAGCTGAGTTACCGCGCTATTTCGCCCCCTAGTGGATGAACAGAGACTCTATTTCTGTAGAACACTGTAGAGCACTGATTCTAGACTCATTCGATGGACCGAATTACACCCTTTACTGGGTCGGTTCTGGCCAGTCCATACAGAATTTCAGAGTTTTTTTGTGTTTTTTTTGGTGGGAAACTACTTGACTTGCAATCGCACTAAATAGTTTGGCGCGGTCTTTCACAGTGATGTCTGTTGGTAAACGAGAACTTTTCACTGTACTCGTGTTCGACGCACGTGAATCGACGAGGGCTTTGGCTAAATGCACGTTGTAACGACGTCACACGACGCGTCTCGGCCCGAATCTGCGGACAATCTGCGATCATTTTGAAAATTTGCAAGTTCTTCTGAATATTACGGAGTTTCCTTGATTTTACATTAATGTCTGCGATCGCAAAATCCTGGAGGGACTGGTTCCGGCCCGCAGGTTGTATGTTTAAGCCCCTGCACCATGGATTTAAATGCAGATACAGTGTTCTGTGTGTGTTTATGTGTCCAGTTTTATTTTTGCACTTGTGTGTTTTTGTGTTTATACATTCAGATTTATTTGTACAAAACATGTGACTCTAACCTGATAGGAAAATGTTCTGATGAGTGACATTTTGCTGATGAGGAAAGATGTGTGTTGTGTGTGTGTGTGTGTGTGTGTGTGTGTGTGCGTGTGTGTATGCCAACCAAACAATTATCTCTCATTTTGTGCCAAATGGCAAAAGCAGTCTCTAAGAGGAGCAGCACGCCTACACTCCTGGAAATGAAAAACCCACGCTGCAGAATATGGCACTAAACCACACGCCCACAGTGGAGGAGTGCCAGTCAGAGCCGTGTGTGTGTGTGTGTGTGTGTGTGTGTGTGTGTGAAAAATGAGAAATCATGAGGACAGTGTTCCACAGAGGCATGGCAGCTTCTAATGGAATCACAGCTGGCAGGAGCAGAAGCCCTTAGCGCCTCATACTCTGACTCAATTATACACCCAGCCCATGCAACATGGAGGCTTCCAGCAGCCTCTTTGTGCAAATTATTTATTTTCAACTTTGCTCAAAAGAACCCGGTCAGACGAAAAGGGAAAATGGGATTCAGAGATCCTAGCATGCAATTCTCAATATACAGCGCCATAAAAAGGTTCTGTTATGGAATATATTAGACTCTAAAAATAGCTACTACATGCCCAGTATTAAAGATTAAAAATGGAAAAAAAAAAAAAAGGAAAAGACTGTAAGTACATTCTAGAAAATCATAAATGCTCTGGAAGTGATTATTGTGACAGTGATTATTGTTTAGTGTTCGGTGGTTAACACATTTGTGTTCCAGACAGCAAATCCGTCAGCATACAAAATGAAACAGAAGCATGTAATTATAAATTATAGGCATAAGAGGAGGATTTTTTTTCCCCCTCACACTTTCTTGGTATATTCTGATTCATTCTTCCCTTTGTTTGAATGAAAGGCTGCTGCTGAAATCCCACAGCTACAGCTGAAAAGTATTGCGGTGGGTTTTCCAGGATCAGGAACTAAATGACTGCGAGAAGAAAACAAAAACAAGGCTGGAGCTAATGGCAGTAAATCCCCGTGGAGGTCAGATTGAACATGGCACCTCCCCGTGCTCGAGTCGAGACGGTGCTTGGCAACGTTTCCTCCCTGCAACAGTCCTGAAGAATCATCACTGATATCAAAACAAAAAGTTTCAAACCTTCAGAGCGACTTCATTGAAACGAAGGTTGTTTATGCTGTGAGCGGAGATAACGAGGGCAGCTCAGTCCTTGCATGCGACTGGAGAGAAAGTTCTGGAATAACCCCAAAAATTCAAAGGATTTCTGATAGTTCCGGATTTCTGATAGACAGGTTGGAAAATATTCATGCAGTGGCTGGAAGTCCCAGGCAGGGACTGCATGTTTTAGAAGGCTTGGTGATGGTGAGGCAGTAGATTTGAAACCTCTCTGGAAATAAAATAATCTCAGCTACATCACGCTGTGAGCCACATGATGAGCAAATAATGAATAGGATTTTGGCTTAACTTTCACATTAGCTGTGTTTAATTAACCAGAAACTTTCTGTGGTGTAGAAAAGCATGTACTGGGAACAAGTATGATGTAATACATGACTTTTAATTCTTTTACCACTTTTGAAACATATTGTGTTATTCTTTGTGTTAATACACAGCACAGTCTGGCAGATCTGAATGCTGAATGCTCTGTAACATGGTGTCTGACCCTGCTGTATACACCATGTGCTGCTGTGATTGTTATTAGTCCTTAATGGCTCATAAAGGAACAGCAGTTAGGGGGATGCATGCTCTTATTACCCATTTCTCATAAAAATGGTGCATCGCTCCAGCATTAACAAAGCATGCAATAATGTACCTCTGGGCTATTAAATAAAAAGAAAGAAAGAAAGATAGATAGAGAGAGAGCGTGAGAGTGAGAGAGAGAGAGAGAGAGAGAGAGAGAGAGAGAGAGAGAGAAGGAGGCTTAGTCAGCTGCAGAGAAACTTCATTTGGACAAGCCTCAGCTATACCCCTTAATGCACAACAGTGTTTTGTGCACAGGCTGACACTCTCGTGGGAGCCTTGTGGATCTGTGTGTGTGTGTGTGTGTGTGTGTGTGTGTGCGTGTGTGTGCATGTGTGCGTGTTCAGGAACAGCACCAGTGATGCAGGGCTGGAAAATATGATGATACAAAATCCTGCCAGCATGAATGAGTGTAGATTAGACACTGGTCCAGTTATATTAGGTGGAGGATCCAACTTTAATTTTGCAGAGGCACCACTGACAAAAACTCTCTCATGGACATCAAACAATTGCAAACACAACACAGGTTTATATATATATATATATATATATATATATATATATATATATATATATATATATATATATATATATAAATATATATATATATAAATATTCATAGGGGTGCCAATAAATGTGGCACACACACACACACATACATCAAAATCAACACAAAAATGGTTTACTGACCGCAAAATCAAGGTCCTGCCCTGACCATCCCAGTCCCCTGACCTGAACCCATAGAAAACCTGTGGGGTGAACTGAAGAGGAGAGTCCACCAGCGTGGACCTCGAAATGTGAAGGATCTGGAGAGGTTCTGTATGGAGGAACGCTCTCAGATCCCTCGCCATGTATTCTCCAACCTCATCAGGCGTTATAGGAGAAGACTCAGAGCTGTTATCTTGGCAAAGGGAGGTAGCACAAAGTATTGACAAAGGGTGCCAATAATTGTTGCACACCTATATTGAACAAAGATATTTTTTGGATAAACCCGTGTTGTGTTTGTAATTGTTTGATCTCCATGAGAGCAGAGTATTTTTGTGATTTTTTTTAAAAAAAAAGATCAAAAGGTTAAACAATAAAAAAATTTTCACAGCCCTCTTTGCTCACATTTACCAAGGGTGCCAATATTAGTGAAGGGTACTGTAGTTATATGTATCCAAATATATTTTATACACTCACTGGAACACTTGGATATTTATTATGAAGAAAACCAGCTGTGAAAACCTGATGTGGTCTTCTGCAGTTGTAGCCCATCCGACTGATGTGTTGTAGCGTTCTGAGATGCCTTTCTGCTCAACACGCTTGTAAAGACTGGCTATTTCTATGCTCAAGTCTCATTCATTATACAGTGGATATGATAGACAGTCACCCAGATATTATTGACCTAAAGCTAAAACTCTACTGAAATAAAAAAAAATGATGACTCTGATACTGAACATCTTTCCAACAAACCCAGCACTGCATTAGTCTATAGTACACAGTTATAGAAGAGTAATGATGTATAATCGCTCTATCCGGTGACACGAGGTGAGGATGGGTTCCTTTTGGAGTCTGGTTCCTCTCAAGGGTTCTGTCTCATATCATCTCAGGGAGTTTCTCCTCACCACCGTCACCTCTGGCTTCTTTATTAGTTATAAATCTAAATCTATGATATGGGTAGCTGTAAAGTTGCTCTGTGACAATGTCCATTGTCCGTTATATAAATAAAATTTAATTGGATTGAAATTATTTGAGTTAGCGTAGTCTTCCTGTCAGCTCCGATCAGTCAGGCCCCTTCTCCTCTGACCCTCTCTCAACAACATGGTGTTTCCTCCTACAGAACTGCCACTCAATGGATGTTTTGGGGTTTTTTCCACACCATGCACATGCATTACATAAAAACTGCGGCCACATGATTGGCTGATTGGACGACTGCATGAATAAGCAGGTGGACATGTGTTCCTAATAAAGTGGCCAGTGAGTAATTTGTTCAACTGAGTTGTCAGGTTTTAGTAAAGATTTCCAGCCAAACCACATTTTATCTCACAAACCACAGAAAAGTCCTGAAACTAGTCAAAAATGTCGGGCATTGGAAAAGGGAGACACATTTCTGCAGCACTGCATGGGGAAAGGTCACCGTGGTGATTATTTGCTATAAAACAAGATATTGTTGGCCTCAGAGTATATTAAACTACCTCAAATTACCACAAAACCAAATCAATCCTGTCATTAACTGCCCTGTCCGCTCCTCCTCCTACACTGAAAATGTTTATGGAGTCAGCATGGGGCAGCGTGATTCCTACCCCAATGGGTCTCTATTTATTCGCGCTTGTTGTAGTTTTCATGTATGACCACTAGGTGCAATAATAACTCTATGGAGCTAAATAGGGCAGTGAGTACCTAGAAAGGCGAGCGAATCAACAAACCAATCAGAAAAGCTAATTAATATTTCAACTGAATTAAAAATCTGTGGAGTTGTGAATGAGGATTAATGATGATATAAATGAACCTGTCCGTATGGATGAATCGCCACCGGGCCTACTTACACATTAATGCACGTTTGGAGGAAGTGGTACGCAGAAGATGAAGATGGAATAATAATCTGCAGGGTGTAGTGCTCATGAGGATATTTTTATAAAGGTCAATAAGCTCTAGCGGGTGTTAAAGTGTCTGTCTCTGTCCGTGGTGCTGAAATGGAAAGAGGTTTGTTTGCTTGCTCCTGCTGCTGCTGAGGGTTAGACAACTTTCCAAAATTCAACATTACACAGAGCCAAAAAAATTTTTTAAAAATGCGTGCGAAAAGAAATCATTAACAAATGTGAAACGTGCAAACAGCAAGTCCAGAATATTCCGGAAGCTAAACGTGTGTGAGTATGCATGTCCTAAATAAGAAGTCCAGTGGATTTACCAGAACACCAAAAAAAAAAAAAGACAAATATTCAAAGCAAGTAAAGATTAAAGAGCCAGGCTCGTGCGTGTCAGATTACATCCGGTCCGCGCGCCTACTCCTTTAAGATGATGTAATTCTTCATAAGCCATTATGTTTTTTTCCTCCCTCCTAAACCGCTGAGGCAACATCAGCTGAGGCTTTTTCCCCCTTTCCTTTTCTTCTTTTCTATTTTTTTTTTTAGACTGGCACCACCCTGAGCGGGAAAAGGGAGCTCCATGCGCGCTCTCGCGCTTCTACACGGTGTGCGCGGGCACGTACGTATGCACGTCGGAGGAAGAGAGAGAGAGAGAGAGAGAGAGAGAGAGAGAGAAGGCGTTGGAGAAGATCAGCTAATCCACACGAGAAGCGTGATGTCGAACAGAGCAGGAGTGATGCTGGCTCTGGCTCCTCCGGACACACCGTGAGTACACACCGCTCCATCGGGGTTCGGCTCCAAAGTTTCATCAGTCGTTTGGTGGAGTTATATTTGATATTTTACTGGACTTATTGTTGTTGTTTTTACCTTTACTTATAAACAGCACAGATGTTGCCTGTTTCGTTGAGTGCACGAGCGAGTGAGCCTGCTGTTTGGAAAATCAGACACAGAGGCGCAATATCTTTCTAATTTTGTGCTCCGACGTCCCTGAAGCTCTGCTGAAGCTCTCGTGAAACCACATCCCATGATCATATAGGGGTTTTTACTCAGATATATGGAGGGTTTTCTTTCTTCCCATTTTACCTTCACCGTGTTCTGATCGGAAGAGCAGACATCTTCTTTAAAACTAAACATTTCAGGGAGGAGTCAGATTTGAGTCAACTGCACATAACTGCAAATGCTTCTTGATTATCATGATGAAGATTGAGTTCATGTGACATCTTGTTGGAAGAAACTTTTCATTATTATTATTATTATTATTATTATTATTATTATTATTATTAGTCCATCCCTGATGACTGAAACTATGTCTTTGACCGGGAACTGTAGGACTCAGCCCGCGACCAAAGAGCCATCGTGCGCCCTGAACTGCTTTCCAGACGTTCTCGAGCTCAACGTGGGGGGTCAGGTGTACTACACGCGCCACGCCACGCTCGTGAGCCAGCCCGGGTCCCTACTGGGCAAAATATTCTCGCCAAAAAGCAGCGCGGTGCCCGATCTCGCGCGAGACCCCAAGGGTCGGTATTTCATCGACCGTGACGGCTTCCTGTTCCGCTACGTGCTGGACTTCCTGCGGGACAGACAGGTGGTGCTACCTGAGCATTTCCCTGAAAAAGCTCGCCTGAGGAAAGAGGCGGAGTACTTCCAGCTGCCGGACCTGGTGAAGTTGTTAACGCCCGAGGAGGTGAAGCCCAGTCCGGACGATTGCGCTCACAGCGACTACGAGGATGGTTCGCTGGGAAGCGACCAGCGCGCGTGCCCGCCGCCGTCCCTCGTGCCCGCCGATCGGAAGAGCGGCTTCCTCACGGTGGGCTACCGCGGCTCGTGCACGGCGGGCCGCGAGAGCCAAGGCCAAGCGGACACCAAGTTCAGGCGCGTGCCCCGGATCATGGTGTGCGGCCGCATTGCGCTGGCCAAAGAGGTGTTCGGTGAGACGCTGAACGAGAGCCGCGACCCGGACCGAACTCCCGAGCGCTACACGTCGCGCTTCTACCTCAAGTTCAAGCAGCTCGAGCGCGCCTTCGACGTGCTCTCCGAGTGCGGCTTCCACATGGTGGCGTGCAACTCGTCCCTCACCGCCTCCGTGCTCAGCCAGCACGCCGACGACAAGATGTGGTCCAGCTACACCGAATACGTTTTTTACCGTAAGTTAAAATTACTGCTGCTTAGTGGATAAAAAAAAAAAAAAAATACATTTCCTCAAACTTCCTACCTGTCTCAGGTACCACCGGAGACACACCTGATGTGTAATGCATTTCCTATCATGGAAAATTGTGTTGATCTCTCTCTCTCTCTCTCTCTCTCTCTCTCTCTCTCTCTCTCAGACCCTGCCTATGCTTGTCATCACAGTTTGAATTATTGGTTATATAGTGATTCCACACAAATGAATATCAGAGACTCTATACATGATATCATACCAAGAAACTTCTCCGAATCGAACGTTGCAGCTCTTTGAGTTGGCGATACGGAAAATATTACTCTAAATGACATTTCTTGAGGAACAATAGGCTGTTTATCACAATATTTCATTTTCAAAGTAAATCTGACACGCGCTCAGCTCAACTCTTTGGACGCCCCAGTTGGCATACTCAGTATTACTCATAGAGGAAAAGAATTCCTGTATCTCAGTCTATGTTCTGAATAAATTACATAAAGATATTATGTGCAAAGTGGAACCCTTCATCTGAAAGAAGGCCTCTCTGTCCTGATCTTTATCTCAGTCATTATCATGCTGAAGTGGTAAAAGATGATGGCTTTTGTAATGGCTCTCATAATATTTTATGGTGCAAAACACCCCATCCACTCTGCTCCGTGAGTCGCTAATGCGATGCTGTGTCCGTTGTGGCTCTACCACAGGGTAAAGTGGAGGAACACTCATCATCCGCCTGAGGTTTTCACATTTCATAGCACAGACTTTGTAAAAACTGCTACCTCCAACGCTGCCAGTGCCTTATACGAACACAAATGTGAATTATATTAGCTTATTAGCGATGAATAATAAATGTATACAGAAACGCTACAACAATAAGCTCGTTGTACTAGCTCATGGCGTTAAGATGAAATAAACGAATGATTTACATTATTATATAAATTACGTAACAGTTAATTCATTAACTAATAAATCATTAAATACGATGTCGATAATTACGTGTCATACGATGACGTTAAGTGTTTTCCGAATTTGTTTCGCTATTCTTTTATTTCATGACGAGGCCTTGGTGCAGGCCATGAAACCAATAAATCTGTCAGCATCGTCCATCAAAACCAGAATCTCACGTCAGATTGGATCAGGGCTAATCGATAGTGGACCAGGGTTGGGAAAGTGTGTTAAATGCTGATAAAAGAAAAATACAGAAATGATGAATACTGATGTTGATGTTCTTCAGTAAGGTTACTGTTTTAACTCCGACTATTTTAACGTCAATAAAATTGCTTATTGTCATTTGATAAATAGGCAAAACAAGACATGACACTAAGAAACTAATAAATGCTGTGATATCCTTTAGATCGGACTGTTGCAGTTCGTTGCTGTTTGGCTGATCTGTGATCGGACAGGACCTCAGTCTTAAGCTAATGTTAGGGTTTAGATTGACTACAAAGTCCTGCATAAGACATTTATAATCCTAAATGTTTTAGATCTGGCATATCCTACTAATCTCCTGATGCAGTATAGTGCACCCTGAGCATTTAATTCAGCTATAGTAGACCTTCTATTAATCCTGCAGATCCCCACATTTCTGGAATAGTGATTATCAGTAATAGGTGTATTTTAAACCCAGACTTGTTGGAGTCAGTGCTGCCTCACTGCTCTTTTCCATCAAAACTGTTGCCATTCATCCTCTCTTGTGTTTACGGGTCTGTGCGAGATTCACTCCCCAGCGTGCAAATCTATTTACCGGTTTGTTGTATGGTTCGAACGATTGACAATCCATCATTGTGTTTGACATTCTGAGCACTTGCAGTCTCGTGTCAAGCCAAAATCGTAAAAGTGTGTCGTTTCCTTCTCCAATGTCAAGGCAATCATTTCCTACCTTCCAGCTACAATGCCATTTTTCTTACTCTTTATGTCATTATCAGCTCCATGTACTTCCCTTTAGGATGAAAATGGTAACCAGTCTGTTTCCTCAATACAGAAAGTCATTTCAGTCGTTTCAGTCTCTTCCATCACAGGCACAGATCATTTGCCACTTTTTAAAGTTGCTATAAGTGTAAGACAATTAAGGCAGTGAAAAGTGAGAAAGAAAATCTAATAAGGAGGCCCAGGAGACCGAGAGACAGTACAGCGATAGTTTACCTGTAAAGAAAATAAATGGACAGAGTTGTCCTCTAAACCAAAACAAGATTTTTCATAACAAGAGCTGTGTTAGAATAATAGAAAATGTCACTCCATGTCAATGCCACCATCATTGGAAATACAAAATAACATAAAATCCATCTCAAAAGCACGAAACCTAAAAAAAAAAAAAAAAAAAAAGTTAATTGTTTAGAGATTGAATCAGTCTTTTTTTCTTTTCTTTTTTAATTTCCAGAAATCTTCATAAAAGTAAATGCTAATGTCAGTGAGAATGTTTGGTTCAAAGCTGGTTCCAGGTTATGTAAGTGCATGTATGTCCCACTACGTACAATAATTTCTATTTCTCACGGAGAACTACTGCTCATGTCAGATCAAGAGCCGTAGATCAATAGTGTAATGTGTGCTTAAAGGCAGAACGCGAGCGTGTATACTCTGAGTGTGTTTTATTTGGGGCAATCAAAAAATAAATAAAAGTATAGTCGATATCCGTTGCTGGGGTCAAAAACCTGGAAGGCAACATCATTAAAGAAGTCGGAAAAATGGAATCGACAAGAAGAGAAAACAAGACTTAGCAACGTGACAAGACTTCACAAGAAAGAACAGAAACAGCAGGTATACATCGACAAACTAATTACAGGCTTTACACAGAACAGGTGAACACATTAGGGTAATCAGCGCGTGTCAGAAGTGGGCCGGAGACGTGATTATAGAACGGGAATAATAATCACATGACATGAACCCAGAACTAAATAATGTGTAAGCGGTGCTTGGAACCGCGCCACGATAAATAGTTTGATGTACAGTTCTGACAGCGGAAACAGGTTCAGCAATTATAAAACTTACATACACACCGTTACTGCACTCATATACTGACATCTAAGCAGAAATGTAGTGAATCATCATCATTAAGTAATTCCAGTAAAATCAGCAAGATTCCAGAGCTAGGTATATTTTTGTAAATGGAGTTCTCCAGCGAGCATTCAACAAAACGCCAAGAATAAGCAGCTGCCTCTTCAGGTGAAGAATATCTCTTACAGAAAGCTGCTCATCTGTAATAATGTTTATACATCACGAGGGACGTTGGTTCGAATATATGATGTGTGTCCCAGAGCGGCAAGCGCTACAGGTATATTTAATCCGTACTTTGTTTTGAGTTCATGTCATGTGATTGTGTCTGATCATGTTATTGTTATTTTGTTATGATTTTAGTCTTGTCTCCGCCCCTGTCCTGTCGTAGGTGTCCAGGTGTTCTGCGTTTAGTCCTTGATTAGTCTGTTTATACCCTCCTGTGTCTTTGTCCCGCTGCAAAGTCTTATCCTATATTTTGAATGGATTTATTCCCGAGCTGTGTTCTCTAGTTTCCGTGTTCTGTGTTTCTTGGTTTTGACCCCCACTTGTATTCCACGCTCTTTTGAAAAGGGATTATCCCTATTTTGTCTGACCCATCCCATGGAAATTGATGGCGATTCTTGGATTTCCCAAAATAAATATCATGCTGTGTTTACGCACTCGCGTTCCGCCTCAGAGTGCACGGCACATGTAGATGAAAGAGTGGATGAATTTCTAGGAATCTTTATAAATAAATAAATAAATAAATAAATAAACCAAGCTCTTGATTGTTTTTTCATAATCTCATTAGGTTTTATTCTGTTAAGAATGAAGTTATCATGCCTTCTGAGATCCAGTTTAGTGAGTTTTGACCTCTTGCTATTACTAAGTCAAATTTAAAGTGAAGGTTAGGATCAAATGGCTTATTAAGTTGGTGAAAAATAAGTCCAACAGCCATATTATGGTCAGAGCTTTGAGCCATGAAATTTTCCAGAATAAAAAAGTCACTTCTCCAATTAGGCCATGAGAACCCTTTCTTAATTGTGTCAGCTTTAGCAGTGATCTGCATGCCTTGGAGGTGGAGGGATAATTGTGTGGACTGCCTGTTTCACACGCTAAGCGGAGGTCTGTGGAGTTAATATGCAAGACACTTTGCAGACGGCTGTGTCCTTTGGCAAACAAGGCCTACAGTTATCAAAATCCATCATCCCTGAATCTCATTTTAGCCAATTAAGTAAAGTTATAGGCTGACAGTGCTTCGCAAAGCTCCTCTTTAATCATTTGGTTGTTGTCATGATGTGTCTGGAATGTGGTTCGGATAGAACAGTCTGACTGATTCATCAGCATGGGACAGCATTTGAAATGAAACGCTATTCAGAATATTCAAAATGAATAGTAATGATATTCAAAATGAACACGCCGATGGAGTTGATCTTTGCTGTGTGTTAAAAAAATAATATCCATATATAAAAAATATCCATATATCCCTAAAGGGTGCTAATAATTGTGTCAATAATACAGCATGCCCCATAAGCCCTGCATCATAGGGTTAATGTATGTTTTAATATTATTTACAGACCACGATATAAGCAAAGAAGACTGAATCCAGATAATTCTACTCATAGGAAATGGAAGTGAAAGAGAAGATGAGAAGATGTTAAACAGCTTCTCTAAATTAAAGCTTTTCTTTTGCTATTTTGTTTTGGGTTTTTTTTTCTCTCTCTTATGATGCTGGACTTTTGAGACATGCTGTATAATCACCTCCAGCTTTGTTATCTTCTGTGCTGTTATTATTTTCTCTGTGCCTTTCTTTCAGTGTTCAGTCTTTTCATGTTTGAGCCCTCTTTCCATCTGCGAACATCTCAGTTTCTCTTTGAACTGTGTCACAGAGCCAAATTGTTTTCTGTGGCTTGTGAAGTCAGACAGAAAGCACACAGCTGCTCCTGCTCAAACACGGCTTTACCTAATTGGCTTGCATGACATTAAGTAGCGAAAAAAAAAAAAAGCCTAAATGAGATTCAGTCCGAGAACGAATGGCCTTCCTGAGCTTAGTGGCTCATTGTTTTATTTTATTTCACTTCTAAGCCTATGAGCCGGCCATAGTGTTACTACGGAGTCGCACGTTCACTCCTAGTAGTCCCGTTCTCGAGTCTGAATCCAAGTAAAATTGGATCATTTTGGTTCATTTGCTGTTTAGTTTGTTTTGTTTTCTCAAACAAAGCAAAAAGCAAACGTATCCTTGGGAAAAGTAAACAAACCTTCACCAAGTGTGAGTAGAGATCACAAAATTCACCTGAGCATGAAAAACATGCAGCTGACGCTCAGTAAACTTGTTTTAAAACATTTTCTATGTTATGTTGTCAGTCCAAATCTGCAGAACACATCGCGTTTCTGCAGTGCTACAGCTCTGCCGTTTGGCTCAGTTTAAGAGCTCACGTCTTCAAGAAAATGTCAGCTGTAACCCAAAACACGTCACGTTTAGTTCACTTCCTGCAGGTGGATTGATTCAGGGTTGAATCTGACTCAAATCTAACCATGCCAGAGTTTGATTTGAATCAGACCGAGAACAGCTCGCTCAGACGGTCTTGGAGAGGTTATTTTGGTCCACACTAGTATGTGAGTGCCGTGTTTTCACTTGCATAAAAAACGCACCCATGAGGAAAACACACCACAGCGCTGCACATGTGAAAGCACCGCAGTAGGCACCGCTCGCTCGCTCGCGCCTGGTTACTCAAGATCCAAAGGAACGATCTCTTTATCGTCGGATTTGACAGACGAGAAGAGTGTATTATGTCTTTTTTCATTCTGTAGAGAAATAATCTCAGATATACAGTACATGCGAACACCGTGTACGTTGTTGTAGGTATTAGGCAGGTAGTTAAGCCATAAAACGGATCAGCGTGCTTATTTGTCCTTAAGTAGGGGAAGGTATATTGGGTTGGATATAGGAATAAATCTGAATATTACAGTATATTGCACAGGAAGAGTTGGTAGAGTTGGTGTGACCCGTACATATTTAGGGCTACAGTCACAGCAGCATGAAACTTTGAACTGGCTTTGAGTTAATGTGATTGTCCTTTTCCTCTTATTGCCATTTTTCCTACTGTTCAAACATGCATGTGCTGTAATTGAATGAAGAATATGTTCAAACAGATCACAAAATTGAGCTGATACCTGAAAGAACCTGCAGCAATGAAATGTAAGAATGCATCAGTGGGTTAAAAGAAGGAGAAAGAGCTACAATGGGAAAGCTCCCAGTGAACAAGTCCAGTCCTGAACATTTCACTGGTCCATGCAGTCGTGCTGGTCCATCAAATGTTCGTCCACATGAACGCCGCTGTGCTGCGACGTATTCCTCACACAGGACGAACACTCAGAAGCATGGCCACACGTGCAGTACACAAGCAAGGACAAGCGCCAAGTCACACCAGAGATGAGAAAGTTCAGGTAGATTTCCAGCAAAAGTTCTGGAATGTGAGTGGAACCAAAATAATTACGTACATGCTTCTCAAGTATTATTGTTTTTCTGTAGCTGCCTTTTCAAATATCTGGTTGGCAATCTTAGCTCACACAGAGGTAGGATTTGTTCCGGTATGTGTGGGAAAACATGATTATACCATGTTGTTTAACCTCGGTGCTTCCTCCCGCCTACTCAAAAAACAAAACTGAACAAAAATGCAGTACTGAGATACACAAAAAGCATGAGCTCTGATCATCTTTATTTAAGACTCAGATTTCCATTCGGATGATGACAATGGGCCTCATTTATTGAGCTGGATACGAACATATTTATGCGTAAATCGTTAGTACAAGCACACACACACACACACACACACACAAAAGGTATTCATGAAAATCCTGTAAATTCAGCAAAACATTCATATCCTACTCGGGTGCCTGAGTGCATGTAAATTTACGCCTAAGAAGGCTAATTAATGTAAACCTCGACCTGACTGACTTCAAATCATATAATCTGCATGGACATAAAGTTTGAAATGACTGTGGAGTTTAAATTGTTTATTTTTATGGAGGTTTACGGCATTTAGCAGACGTCCTTATCCAGAGCGACTTACAGAAGAGCTTCGGCGTCTCGATCAGAAACACGTCCTCGTGCTAGTTCACTCGCTCCGGGCCTCCGAGCTCCATCCGGAACATTCAGTGAAAACTAGTCCTTTTATTTTATTGGCATTAATTAAAGAATATAAAAAGTACAAGCCGGTCTGTCCTCAGAAGATGGAGGATTTAGCACTCACTTATTATTATTATTATTATTATTAGTGTAGAAGTGAGTCAAAATAACTTCCACTTTAGTTTTTCAGCCTTGATTCTGATCATTCATTTCATTTCATTTTCTTGTCTGTGCATGTGACCTTTCATGGACTTTTGTGGGCGAAATTACATGCAAATCAGCTGTGCCATGCACACGCTTGGTAACTTACGAGCGATTGGCATTCATCAACATACACGCGCAAGTACAAATAAAATCAGAGCTTCCAAAGAGGTTTGTAAACCCTGCAGAAATGTTTCGCTCGTTCAGGAATGTTTTCTTCGCTTTTTAAAGGATTTCTTTCTGTGCTTTCTTAACAACCATCTTGAAGTGACAGATCTGAAGTGATAAAGCATACGCTGTATGCTTCAAAGGCCGATCTCCCTCGGCAACAATTTGTAGGGTCGTTCCAAAGAACTGAAGGAAATTGTTTAAAGTGCTCTTCAGAAAGGGGAACAGCTGCTGCGCCCGTTCTTTTCTCATTCTTTTCTTTGTTTTTATACTGAAATGAGTCCAAGTATGAAACATTCTATTTAGCAATCATAAATTTTAACATGAATGAATAAAACAGCTGAAAGTAGTGTTTCAGCAAATAATGTCTGTGACGTAGGTTTTCATTGCCTCAGGGACAATTTGTAGTTTGTAGCTTGTGCATTTATATTCATTTGCCTCGGTTAATTTACAGAATTACAACGTTTTTGTTGTTTGTCCATCTGTTTGTTATTAACGTGAGATGCTAATCTTTGTTTCCAAGTGCTCATTATGATCGTGTTCTGTAGTCAGGGACCGTTCGGGAGTTCTCAGTTTGAACGGTGGAGCCTTCGTAGGGAGTAGGTGAAAGTCATGTTCGCTTTAGAATGGACCACAGCTCCACTGACCAACACATTTGTGTGGTTTCATAACTCCATAACTTCAAAGTTGTGAAAGATTACACACTCAACCATCGTAACTTGCCTCCATCTTCTTCTGTAGCTGACTCCGTGTGGCTGGATGATGGTAGAGAGTTCATGGAGACACTGTGCTGTAGGTATACAAACTTATCTCTGCACAACTTTACACTGGCAGGGTTGAATCAGCAGAGCTGGTGGTCTCCAAATCCATTTGGTCTCTGTGAGGTTACGCTCGATTTTATTCTTCTGTCACGTGGATTTCCCGTCGACTTTCCCAAGGTGAAAATTGCGACTCAAATGACGCCAGCGGACATAAACAGACAGGTAGTGATTTGTTGAGAATGTCTTCATTTGTCATCCTCCTGACGTTTCCACCATTGACCTTACCCGATGTGATGCCTGAGCCAAAAGACAACATTTTCTGCTAGACAAGTCCCATCTACACAAGCGTTAGCCTCCATCTGCCACAGTTCCCCAAGAGCCAGGTGTGGGATCTCCCCTTTGTGCTCAAGACCCTTAAAGCGCCTCCTTATGAGCTTATGCAAGGTACCAATCTGAAAAAAGTGCCGGTGACAACTGCCTTTTTCCCCCCAACAATCACTTTTAGTAAAAAACAGTGTGAGAACTGCATCCTCTGCTAATAAGCTTGCCTTCCATGCCTTGGTGGACAGATAACCTTGATCTTGAACCCAGGTTTCTGCCCAAGGTCAATTCACAGTTTTGTTTTTTTACCAAGTGACCTTGCAGAATTTCTTGCTGTACCTAGTATGCACTCTACTGTATTATTTAAACCAGACAGTGGCCATGTGATCCTCAGACCAGTTGTTCATCTGCTACACTAGAAAGTCATGTAGGATTCTTTTGTCTAAACAGAGACTGGCCCACTAGGTGGTCATCGTCACCATTGCCTATAGACAGTACCTACTGTGATATGCCACTCTACAAAGTGCATCGCATCCTCATGGGCATTACTTAGACACATGCTGCTCCAGGAAGTCTGCACTGATGGCATGTTGACCTACAAGGTTAACATCGCTGCTCCCAGTAAATTGAGTACACCGCCAAACAAACGCTGTTTCACTTGGTCCCAGTGTGTGTTGGTTACTCATGATGTTGTTGTATATGTGATGATCACCGCCCCTGATGGTTACGAGGAGTGAAACAGAAAGCTAGTTATGCATTTAACTGTGGTTCTGTGTCATGTGAAACCAGTCTACATTTTCTATTCACAGATTCTTTTGGGTTTGAATTATCTAGGTGGTGGTCTACACTCAGTGAAAAGCCCCCACTCCCACACATTCACTCCAAAGAAATCTGGCAATCATAGAGGCTTAAAGTTAAGTTGTATGTACTTAAGCAAGTTAACCACATGCATAATGTGATTCCAAATACAGAGAACCGTCCTCATAATCACTAAACCTCATGAAAACTGCAAGGATCATGCCGGACTGGTGCTTGTAGATTTCAGCTTGGTATTTCATGCCCTGCAGTTCTTCCCTGTCCCAAAATTATTCAAGAAGATGAGAAAGAAGTGGTACCACTCAGGGTCAGAGTGAACCGGATCCTGTCTGACCCGTTGCCATGTGCATTTTTCTTTCTTGTCCTCGACACACAGAAACAGAGATGATGTGTTAGACCACGAATCACTGGCAACCACTCACCAGTTATGTCAGGTAATTAGGTAGGTAAGCTCTTTCAGGTACCTCTGTGTACATATTGACAAGAACCTGACGTGGTGGAACGGGGGTAGCGAGGTCTGGCAGAGACTATGTTTTGTGTATAGAACTCTGGTGTAAAAAAAAAGAAAAATAGAAATGGCTGTATTTGTTTTATCATGGTGTTTTGAGAGCTTACTGTTTTGTGGCATTGTAGAGCAACCTGCCTGTCTGAAATCAGTGGTCACATAAAGAGTTATGAAAATTATGCAAATCAGACAACATCCCCGTCTTAAGGGTGTTTATGAAAAGGTCTGAAAATTATCCTCAGGCCCCTCACATTATCCTCCACCTAGAATATAAACTCTACATTTCCCTCAGGTAGATGTAGTAGATGCAGTCACTCAGTATAGACATAATAGGTATAACCAATTCCTCAAATACACATGTCCCTCATCAAATACCCCCACCCCTCATCAAATACCCCCACCCCTCATCAATTACCTCCACCCCTCATCAAATACCTCCACCCCTCATCAAATACTGCCACCCGTCATGAAATACCTCCACCCCTCAACAAATACCTACACCCCTCATCAAATACCCCCACCCCTCATCAAATACCCATACCTCTCAACAAATACCCCCACCCCTCATCAAATACCTACACCCCTCATCAAATACCCAAACCTCTCAACAAATACCCCCACCCCTCATCAAATACCTCCACCCCTCATCAAATACCTCCACCCCTCATCAAATACCCATACCCCTCAACAAATACCCATACCTCTCAACAAATACCCCCACCCCTCATCAAATACCTACACCCCTCATCAAATACCCAAACCTCTCAACAAATACCCCCACCCCTCATCAAATACCTCCACCCCTCATCAAATACCTCCACCCCTCATCAAATACCCATACCTCTCAACAAATACCCATACCTCTCAACAAATACCCCCACCCCTCATCAAATACCTACACCCCTCATCAAATACCTACACCCCTCATCAAATACCCAAACCTCTCAACAAATACCCCCACCCCTCATCAAATACCCCCACCCCTCATCAAATACCTCCACTCCTCATCAAATACCTCCACCCCTCATCAAATACCGCCACCCCTCATCAAATACCTCCACCCCTCATCAAATACCGCCACCCCTCATCAAATACCTCCACCCCTCATCAAATACCCATACCCCTGCTCAAATAACCATACAAATACAGGAGTCTCAGTGGTGCTACAGAACATTATGGGAATTATCATTAACCATCTGTTGTATTCTCTGCCTTAATTTACTAAGAGGTGATGGAGAGAGCAAAATGAAGCGAGGCACTGAACCCTCCACACAAACTTCACAGAAGAGTTATTTAATGAGAAGGCGCTTCACGCTGGGTTTTCGATATCTGTTAGCTGACTAGATCAATACGTCGGGTCCAGACTCAGGATCTCTGAAAGAAATACAAGTTGCTCATTTCTGATCTGAATGGAAACAGTGGCAGTATTCCATGTGAATGATCTAGCTCTAGATAAATTTAACTTAGACTTTCCAAGTCATTAAGATCAGGTAAAATGCTAATATTAGCAGCTATTAGCAGGAGAGTTTCCATAGAGTGTTACTGAAATGTTGTTATAAATAGCAAAGAGTAAATGAGCCATATTACATTAACAGTGGCCACACGCGTAGCTTTTTTTTTCTTCAGGGAAAGCACATATATTTAAAATGGGACAACTGGACTGACATTACCTAGGACAGATGTGAGTAAGGGCCCTTCAAATTCTTTATAAAGTCTTTAAAATGACATTCTCTACCATTTTATTCCAGTTTGGTATCATTTTAAAGTCTTTGGATTACAGAGGGAGAAGCCCAAATATGAGGAAATATGAAATGAGTTCAGAAACCACACTGAGAGCCAGTTGGGCTAATGGGATTGCCTCCGAATTGCGCTTTGCTTGAAATGTATAACATAAAAGCCACTGTGAAATGGAGGAAATGCTCACAGAGTGATCAAAAGTGCAGGACTGTTGAGGAAATACAAATATCTGTTAATAAATAAAAGTTGTTTCACTTCAAAATATGCCAGAAAGAATTCATTCGACTGAGTTATGGAAACGATAATATGAAAAAGTTCATATAACATTCACTGACCGTCCACTTTATTAGGAACACCTGTACACCTTT
The DNA here is from genome assembly GCF_023375685.1 of Ictalurus furcatus. Taxonomy (NCBI): domain Eukaryota; kingdom Metazoa; phylum Chordata; class Actinopteri; order Siluriformes; family Ictaluridae; genus Ictalurus; species Ictalurus furcatus. The sequence goes on along the minus strand of NC_071272.1, from coordinate 24,650,416 downwards.
AGAACACTCAAGGTGATTTGGGCCAGATGTGTCCTAATTCTACCCGAATCCAGGTGCATAAATCTTTACATTTGGTACCGATAGTCCACCTAAAAGAACTTATCAAGAAATGTGATGCGGCCAAAGATAATAAACCAGCTCTCACACCCCAGATAAGGAATTCAAGACATACATTTTTTATTTAATGTCTTGACAATTTGAATAGCCATTTTCAATGAATTGTCCCTCTGTAATGAGCAGCACAGGTTCTTGTTTTGCATAAGCTAACAGTGTAACAAACATGCATAATCGAAAATACTTTTGATGGCCCACCAATGATCCGTTTCTAGAAATTCTGGTGGAAATTTTTTAAGCTAAACTGTTCGTCTTCTCAGCCCCTCAGCCCACACACCATTAGGGGAGAGCCGCTTCCCTGTTTAAATGGCATTCTTAGTCTAATCACATTTGAAAGTCTATGGTGAATCACACCCCCCAGTGTGATTTTGCAGCTTTAAAGCTCAGCCAAGTTTCAGTTTCAGAGAGTACAGTGTACTTATGAATGTTTCTCTTCCTATTGTTGATTGCAGTCGAAAGGGAAATTGTGGCACTTTGTGTGCAGTACATGAAATAACTGACCTAGCTTTGCTGTGATCTGCTGTACAGGCGGAGAGGTGGACTGACCGTGCGGGCTTGCTCAATCTTTGTAACTTTGAAGTTTCTTCTCAACACAAGTGAATGAATGAAGCTTCATGTAAGGGAAATATTAGGGGTGTGACGATCCAGTGATTTACAGTGGTGCTTGAAAGTCTTGAAATTCTCCCTTTAGAATTTTCTATATATCTGCATAAATTCGACCTAGAACATGATCAGATTTTCACATAAGTATAAATAAATAAATGTCCAAGTAGAATATTTATTCTCTCATTTGTTTAATTGGGTTCTCTTTGTCTCTGCTTTTAGGATTTGTGTGAAAATTTTATGACGTTTGAGGTAATATAAATGCGGATATATAGAAAATTCTAAAGGGTTCACAAACTTTCAAGCACCACTGTAAATTGATGCACTTGAGTTTTTGAAATGAATCACTGCAACAATCATAATCGAATATGATCAAGCAATGAGAAAAAAGTGTAATATTTTACACTGATGTGCATAGGATTGTTGGCGTATGAATCAAAAGCGTATCGTATCTTGTGGAAGCCTGAGGCAGGAAGCGTGTTCAATCACACCGCGTCAACGTGAACATTCCTTATCTGACAGGCTTTTGCTTTCTTTGTCTCTGTAGTTCTTGCAAACCTGCCCAAATAAACTGAAAGGCTGTTATAATGAAAATAGCAGAAATAATGACACAGAGGATTATAATTTGCATATTGCATAAATAGGACATGATTGTGTGGACATGGTTGAATGCCTCAGACGCTGGGCAATTGTACAGAATCTTACATCCAGACACGCTTTAGGAGACTGTACTGCATTAATGTGGCTTCCGGAGCACATAAGGCTGAAATGTCTTGATGTTTAAAAAAAAAAAAAAGCAACAACAAAAAAAACAACATACCTAGATTGCTCACATAAACCCTCTATTATCCATATTTGGCCGAACTGGAACGCCTCAACCAGAGGACACTTTAGCAAGAAGCTCCCTAAAGGCACAACACTACCATTATAAAAATATACAGCATCTCATACTTGCTATGAACATACTTCTGAAGTGTAATTCCTTTATACAAGAAATTCGTCTGTATTTGACTGTTAGTGCACCACATGCCAGGGGCTGAGGCACTGCTGTTGTGTCGGTCACCACATGAATTATATTCTGTGTTTGTAAATTTCTACTTCTTAAACATTTCAATTATTTTGAATAGCTTTTACTTGGAAGCAGTTATCGTTTGGACAGTTTCTCACTTACCAGTCCGTCTGACGAATAGAGTGAACTTTCGGTTCGGTTCACAAATTTAAGCTGAGAAAAGAGCAACATTTGCTAAAGGCTATGTGAGAAGGGCCGGGGTAGAGCAAATGTCTATTTATTGGTCAGAAATATGGCGAAATACGGTGCAAACAAATTATGTAACTGTGCTAAGAAATCATTGAAATCAACCAAACAATTTAATTTATTATTAAATTGTTTGGTTGATTTCAATGAATAAATGGATAAATAAATAAATAAATAAATAAATGATGATTAGAAATGCTTTCAAAAAATATTTCTGGGAACTGTTTTCAGCATTTCAAGATATTTTCAAGAATACACAGCATGATACATTTTGAATCAATATTTAGAAAAAAACAACAGTGAGGTCAGGTGGGGTGAGGGTTGGGGGGATGAGGTGGGTTGGGGTTGGGTCAGATGGGGTGAGGTGAGGTGGGGTGAGGTGAGGTGGGGTGGGGTGGGGTGGGGTCAGGTTGGGGTGAGGTCAGGTGGGGTGAGGTGGGGTGGGGTCAGGTCAGGTGGGTGAGGTCAGGTGGGGTGAGGTGGGGTGGGGTCAGGTCAGGTGGGGTGGGTTGAGGCAGGGTGAGTATGGAAACTGCTTGTAAAGCAGGTTGTGAAGCTTCGTTTTTAAGTGAATGTTGTATGTAGAGCTTTGGTAGTACGTATTCTGGTCTGATTACATTTTTGCGGTATAAAAGAGAATTAGATTGAACAGAAAATTAATCTTTCTGACTCATACTTGGACCAGGCAAACCAACTAACAGGTGAGATCGTGACCTCAAAGAAATCTAGAATGATGAAACTGTCTGTAAACAGCAGTCAAAAACACATCGCTTCAGAAAATCTATACTGCATTCTCGCGCTCTCTCTCTCTCTCTCGCTCTCTCTCTCTCTCTCTCTCTCTCACTCACTCACTCACTCTCACTCTCTCTCTCTCTCTCTCTCTCTCATGCTTTTAATGTGTGAATTTGTCCCAATAAAAGTAGACAGTGGAGTCGATTCACACTTGAAAGTCTCCTTTCGTTAAGCCCCCAGATGTGCGTACCAGGCCTTAAAGCAGAGAGCAAATTCCTTATCTCCTCCATTTAAATGCATGTAAAATAGCATTTTTGCTGACTGGAGACAGATTTCTATTACCTTAAACAGTAAAGCAGTACTCTCGATTGCCAGTGCATTTTTTTTTTCTTGGGATGAATCTGCTTAACTTTTCTTCAAGATTATCTCTGCCCTAAATACTGAACTGACAAATTTTATTAAGCAAATGGAACAACAAGCTACTTTTTATCGAATGGATGAACGTCTATAATCGATCACGTAAAGACTTGTTTAGTAACCATACTAAACAGAGATGGCACCGACCCAATAGCCAGTGTCACTATCGACCCAATACCAGCAAACAGTGGAGGGTCGGATATCAGATCCCGAAACAAATGGCAAAGATTAGAATTGATTTGGAAAAGAAATTCTATTTTTGGAACTGGAAATGTTTAAATATAAAGAGGCTCGACTGTTCTTTCTTTTATTACAAAATTTTTAAGTCTGTTCTTTCTTTTATATTATATTTACACTTTATTATATTGATTATATTTACAATAAGTATTTTTTGTGTAAAAGAGTGTAACTGTCAAGTGCTTCAGTCAAAAAAAAAGAATCATTTCGAAAGCTGAGTAGTTTTTAAAGAGAACAATATCGGATGGGTCTCGGTGTTGGCTGATACTAAAGGCTTCAGTATCCGTATCAGAAAAGAAACAGTGGAATCCTACCATCTCTAACGCTAAACAAATTCCACCACTGTGCATTCAACACAACTGCACTACTTGAGCATGTAGTATTATCACATTTATAAATACACAGGTGTATTTATTTATAATCACACCCAGTTGAGGACGGGTTCCTCTCAAGGTTCCTCTCAAGGTTTCTTCCTCATATCGTCTCAGGGAGTTTTTCATCACCACCGTCTCCTCTGGCTGCTCATTAGTGATAAATTCACACATTTAACATCTATATCCTGAATGTATATATTTCTGTAAAGCTGTTAAACGCGTTATACAAATAAAACTGAATTGAAGTGATATGGAATTGAATTGAATTCAACACATTCTGGGTAAGAGAGTCTGCCAAAGGACCAATTGTAAGTATAATTGCTTCTTATATCCAGAATTTGTAAATACATTGAATAATGTTTTTGAAAAACACAAACACGGTTGATACGAGATTTCAGCACTGTGTTTGTCAAATCTGGAATCAGCTGACAGGAAATGTCTTCCACCCCCGCTGTGTTCCTGACACCTGGCAAACGTCTCATCACTCTGAAGTTCAGCAAGAGCATAATTTCACATTCAGCACGTAATTCAGCAGAGGTAATTACAGAACAACTAATCCTGTCAGCTAGCTGTGCCGTGGAGCGTGCTGAAGGCTTTGGTTTGTACTGTAGAAGATTAATGAAAACATGTTCTCATGAATGAAAAGCAACATTTCTTTATTGTATCATTGGGGATTAAAGAGTGCAGGTAATGTTGAGCTCGCTGAATTACGCAAGTAGATATAAAGACTATACATCAAATACAGACACAGTGTAATGTCCCGTTTTTACAGATTCATCCAAGTCACCAGGGCTTGGTAGGACATCAGATGTAGTCCATAGAGCTTGTCATGTTTAGTAGAGCCTAAATCTGACCGGAACGTTTCAGCTGTGTACAGACCATCAAGAACTGAAAGCAATCGCAGTCTCAGACTCGTTTCCATTACAGAGGACAGACAATTGTGTTTAGAACACATGTTAGATCTTCTAAAAGGTTTCCGAGATGGTTCCACGAACCCCCAGGGCTCAGAGTTTTCAGCTTTTATATCACACGACTCAGTTCTACAGTATATTGTGATGGCGTTCCTGATACTAGTTCCGCTACTAGACTATCTCCTGATGATGTTAACGTTCCAGCTCTGGAGGTTCTAGCACTTTATATCAGTTCTCTTGTTAGGAACTGCCAGACTGCTTTCCACCTCCTTTTTTGCTGATTGAATGAAGTGTAAACGAAGATTTTTGTCAGTGTGAATCCAAAAGTATGTCGAACATGATTAGTGTTGCCTTCAACTTGATGCCGTGTACCATTTCGAATTCCTATAAAATACCTATCACATATCTAGAAGAGTATTCTCTTGATGAGTGGTTGGTAGCCAGGAGTATTTTTAAATGTTGGCACCACCTGTCCTTGCTAAAAGGGATCTGATAACAGAGTGGAGGAGGACTGCTGCCACGAAGACCACAAATATTCCTGGGTGGGTGGATTCACTCTATTTATACCCAGTATGAATGTATGGCCTGTATTAAAGCACTGCAGTGATTACTGACTTATGAACTTGAAGTGATGTAGAACTTTCATTCAGTGTTTCATTCGATGTTCTAGGACCACCAATATCATAGCAACTTGATTGTGCTCTGTATTGTGCTCATTTACATTTATATCTCAGCATTTAATCCACTTATTATCTATGACTGTTTATAGATACGTTTACATACACCTGAGGCATTTAAATAGGTATGTTTAGAAGAGAATATTGGTCTTAAATAGTCCCAAACCACCATTAGGGTCGGAGATTATAGTTAGGAGGAAGAAGCTTATATTTGGTAACTCGCCATGGTTTTTTGACCCACCTTGTTGCTTACTCGATATACAGTATATGGTGTAAGCTCGTATGGTTTCCAAGTGTTTCTCATTTTGTTCTGTAAAAATATCGCTCTCAGCCTTTAGTTAAGCACTAAAGTTAAGCACGATAACACTTTCCGTGCTTAGATAAGGTGTTCATGTTAAATCAGTCAGTTGGTCATTTAATCATTTGCTGCAAGGACCTCTACTCCACTGACATGTGGTCATGAACACAACCTTATTTTCCTTTGTAAGGAAACAGTGTTTGAAGAGGCTTTTTGTAGTAATTGTGGAGGAGGAGGCTAGGATCACCTAAACACAACAAAAATCTGCCTGACCCTCTCTTATTGGACTTAACGCTAACCTTAACCCTGATGTCATGTTCCTCACTTCACAAACTCCAAAAGATGATCTATTGTGGATGAAAAAAGACCAGCTTTTGGCTGTTTTTTTTTTTTTTTAACCGTTTTACACTCAGCATTTTTTTTTTATTCAAAACTATTCTGAGATTTTTTTTCATGAGGTGCAGAGCAAAAGGGAGCAGCACTCGAATGCTAGAGTGATGGCGCTAATAGAGGCAATTATACATGCGACCATGGCCTCATTTGGCACTGACTGTCGTCCTCCTCTCCTGCTGTCTATCATTATTTATTGCCACCCACTCTTCTTCATTTGCTGCCCCCTCCTTTTCACCATCACACACTGCTGTTACCCGTTTTTCCTTTCCTCCGTCCATCTGTCTCTCCCTAATGTTGTGCTCACATGCAGTGAGGAAAGATTGCTAGCAGTCTGCTACTTGTCTGCTGCAGCCACAGGTGTGTCGAGGTACACTATGGAGAAATCAATGATGTGAAGGCTGGATGGCCTGAAGGTTGTGTTTGCTGTCAGTGGTAACAACTTCTAACCTTGTTTTACTTTGACATTTTATGGCATTTGGCAGATGCCCTTATCCAGAGTGACTTACATTTATCTCATTTATACAACTGAGTATTTGAGGGTGAAGGCCTTGCTCAAGGGCCCAGCAGTGGCAGCTTGGCAGTGCTGGGATTTGAACTCATGACCTTCTGCAGTAGTCCAACATCTTAACTGCTGACCTACCGCTTCCCTCAAAGGAAGAAAGATGAAGCTACCACTACCACTTCCCTGTTAAGAGAAGAAAGAAGGTCACATAGACTATAGGGGTCTTAATATAGTCACTATCAAGTATAGGTACCACTTGCAGCTTGTTCTCTTGGCTTTAGAGCATGTACAGTATTGTGGGGTCCAGTTCTTTACCAAGTTGGGCCTGAAAAATGAATCTGAGAAGAAGATGAATTCCAGACAGTGCAAAGACTCTACACATACCTAGTGATGAGTTATGGACTGGTCAACACTCTTTCTGTAGTCTAGGCCCTAGTTCTACCAGCCCAACTTTTATGGATTTATCCAGAGCTTTAGATCAATGGCAGCCTCTACTAAAAGGAAAGACATTAAGCCACCCTATAAAACCCAGTCCCCTCACTCCCGTGTGTCACAGAGGTGGACGTGCTATCCATTTCTTTCCTGCTCCTAAAAAACTGAACTCAGTGGAAAGAAATTATAAAAAGGCAGACAGAGAGCTCCTTGCCATCGAGGCAACCCTTGAGTAACGGAGACACTGTCTAGAGGGTGCCGAGAACCCATTCCTCATTCTCATAAGAATATTGAGCATGTAAAATGTTAAATCCCCTCTCAGTGCTGCTAGGCTCTGTTCTTTACACTTACCTAGTAAAACACCAAGCTCCAAGTACAGTTAAGTGGACTCACTCTAAACAGGGTATATATCAGAGTACCATCCCCAGTCTAATGGGCAAATCAAGCACCTCAAACAAGAGATCTGCAGGTCTGATAGTCCTAGCTGGACGAGCTGGTTGGGTGGCCTGTCTGAGGTCTGGGTCTGGCACACCCCCCGCTTCCCAGCCAGCAAAAGTCACAAAAATACTCTGCTCTCATGGATATCAAACAATTACAAACACAACACAGGTTTATCAAAAAAAATCTTTATTAATATAGGTTTGCAACAATAATTGGCACCCCTATGAATTCATATGAGAAAAATAGATTTGAAGTATATTACCATTGATATTTAATTTTTTTTACTACACCTGGGTGACTAGGAACAGGAAATTGTTCAACCATGACTTCCTGTTTCAACGCACTGTGAAGAGGACGGTTCGAGTGGATTAAAACATCTCCAAGGATCACAGCTGGAGAGCTGCAGAAGTTAGTTGTGTCTTGGGGTCAGAAAGTCTCCAAAACTACAATCTGAAGTCACCTACATCATCACAAGCTGTTTGGAAGGGGTTCAAGAAAAAAGCCTCTACTCTCATCCAAGAACAAACTCGAGCGTCTTCAGTGTGCCGACACTACTGGAACTTCAAATGGGATCGGGTTCTATGGTCAGATGAAACCAGAATAGAGCTCTTTGGTAATAAACACCAGAGGTGGTTTTGGAGCACACAGAGAGGTAGCCGTATGGAAAAGTACCTCATGCCCACGGTTAAATATGGAGGTGGATCTTTAATGTTTTGGGCTGTTTTTCTGCCAGAGGACCTGGACATTTTGTTAGGATACATGGCATCATGGACTCCATCAAATATCAACAGATATTAAATGAAAACCCTGACTGTCTCTGCCAGAAAGCTTCAAATGGGCCGTGGTTGGATCTTCCAGCAGGACGATGATCCAAAACATCAACATCAACACAAAAATGGTTTACTGACCACAAAATCAAGGTCCTGCCATGACCCTCCCAGTCCCCTGACCTGAACCCCATAGAAATCCTGTGGGGTGAACTGAAGAGGAGAGTCCACCAGCGTGGACCTCCAAATGTGAAGGATCTGGAGAGGTTCTGTATGGAGGAAGGCTCTCAGATCCCTCAACATGTATTCTCCAACCTCATCAGGCGTTATAGGAGAAGACTCAGAGCTGTTATCTTGGTAAAGGGAGGTAGCACAAAGTACTGACTAAAAGGGTGCCAATATTTGTTGCACACCTATATTTAACAAAGATATTTTTTGGTAAACCTGTGTTGTGTTTGTAATTGTTTGATCTCCATGAGAGCAGAATAGTTTTGTGAATTTTTTAAACAAAAGAACAAAAGGTTAAACAATAAAGGCAATTTTTCACAGCCTTCTGTGCTCATATTTACCAAGGGTGCCAATATTAGTGGAGGGAACTGTAGCTCTATTATTTTCAACTATTTATAGATGTCCTTTAGAAAGACCCTACCTGTGTGACTCAGGGAGATAATAGCGTGAGTGTGTGATTAGGGGCATTATCAGCTTCTCCATCAATGTCACACCCTTTATGCCCTCATCCATCTGCCACTAATAACCATACCTTCACTTTGATCTATAGGTTCAGTCTTCTGCATTTGCACATCTCTGGGCGCTGGGTCATGCCGTGAGTGGAATCAGACAGTTCATATGTCTAGTGTGACTGAAAACCCAATCTCAAGCAGTGAATGTGAGACTCATCGATACTGCCAGTTTACTGACACTTGAGGTTATCACACTGTCAGAAACAGTACGATGCCATGCTCATGCATTCTGGACTTTTAGTTTAAGCTAGATGCTTTGAAGGCAAAAGTAACACTTGAAGTAGAATTTAGAAGCAAACACCTATACAGTGGATATAAAAAGTCTACACACCCCTGTTAAATGGCAGGTTTTTGTGAAGTACAGGAATGACACTTGGATAAATCATCTTAGATGTTTTCCCACCTTTAATAATCAGAAACTTTTTTATGGCAGAAAAAGGAAAAATATCAAACTTACAATAACCTAGTTGTACCCCTAAACTAATACTTTGCTGAAGCACCTTTAGATTTGATTACACCTCGGGCTTTTTGAGAAGAGTCCATCAGCGTGGCACATCTTGACTTGGCGATATCTTCCCACGCTTTCTTTCAAAAAACATTCCAGATCAGTCAGGTCGTGAAGGCGTCTCCCGTGCACAGCCCTCTTCAGGTCACTCCACAGATTTTGAGTTGGACTCAGGTCTGAGCTCGGGCTAGCCCATTCAAAAACATCGATCTTCTTTTGGTGAAGCCGTTCCTTTGTTGATTTGGATGTATGCTTTGGGTCACTGTTGTGCTGAAAGGTGAAAATCTTTTTCATCTTCAGTTTACTAGCAGACACCAATTCGTGATTCCCTCCACCTTGATAAAAGCCCCAGTTCTGCTGAAGAAAAGCAGCTCTAAAGCGTGATGCTGCCACCACCGCGCTTCACCATGGGGATGGTGTTCTATTGGTGATGTGATTTTTTTCCACATTTTTAAACACATTTTGCCACATGGTTTGGGGTGATTTAGTTTAGCTTGGGTGTTTTTTTTTTTTAGAAAGGGCTTCCGTCTAGCCGCCCTACCCCATCGCCCAGACCTGTGAAGAATATGAGAGAGTACTCAGTACTTGTCAGATGTTCTGGCAGCATCTTTAATGTTGCCGTAGGTCTCTCTGCAGCCTCCCTGGTAAGTTTTTGACTTGTCCTTTTTATAAATTTGGAGGGACGTCCTGTTCTTGTTGATGTCACTGTTGTGCCCCCCTTTTTGATGACAGCATTCACGGTGCTCCATGGTACATTTACTGTTTTGGAAATTCTTTTCTATCCCTCTCCTGATCGATATCGTTCGACAGTGAGACCCTGTACATGCTTTGTGAGCTCTTTGCGGTCCATGGCTTTAGCAGTCAGATAAAACGAAGAATAGGTGAAGAAAACCTACAGAAACAGCTGATCTTAATTTGGGGTTAATCGGAATAAATTTAATTGATGACAGCTGTATGATAATTACATTTGAACATGAGATTAAATGTGATTGGTTCATTCAGAACACAGCCACAGCCCCAGTTATAAAAGGATGTGCACACCTATACAACCAGGTTATTGTACATTTTGAATTTGTTTCTGATTGTTTTTCACTTAGATCTTTATGCAGGGCGCGCGGTGGCTTAGTGGCTAGCACGTTCGCCTCACACCTCCAGAGAAAAGCAGAGAAAAGGGGGTTCGATTCCCACCGTGGCCCTGTGTGGGCAGAGTTTGCATGTTCTCCCCGTGCTGCGGGGGTTTCCTCTGAGTACTCGTTTCCTCCCCCAGTCCAAACACATGCATGGTAGGCTGATTGGTGTGTCCAAAGTGTCCGTAGTGTATGAATGGGTGTGTGAGTGTGTATGTGATTGTGTCCTGTGATGGATTGGCACCCTGTCCAGGGTGAACCCCGCCTTGTGCCCCATGCTCCCCGTGACCCTGAAAAGGATAAGCGGTATAGAAGGTGGATGGATGGATGGATTTTCATGCATTGTAATTTCATATTGAGGGTGGAAAAAGATCTGACACGATTTATCTTGGTTCAAAAACCTGCCATTTTAACAGGGGTGTGTAGACTTTTTATATCCACTGTAAACTCTTGAAATGAAAGTGTTTGGATTTATATCCATCATATAATAAGCTTAAAGTGTTTTATTATTCGGTTGGACATTCCTAATGGTAGTGTGAGAAAATGTTTTGAGAGGGATGACCGTTACAGCGTCTGCGAATGCTCACTGAACGTAGTATAATGTGTTTGTGTCTGGTGTCCTATTTTCATACAGATGGAGCTTTTATAATGCTACGATCGGGTAGCAAATAAATCAAGCATTTAGCTCTCTCGCATGGTCTTACGTTTAGAGTGTCCTGGTTTTTGCACCAACAGAAACAAAGCTGAGAATCTTAAAAGACACAAATCATGCTCACATTCATGTTTTCCTCTTGCTCATGGGGAATGTTCCACTCGGCTGAACATTAGCAATATAGCAGCGTCAAAGTTCATTAAATTATTAATGCACGCTGATATTCCTATTTCTATTTTAAGAATATTGATGAAGTGGTTTCTGTCTGGATCTTTTCTTTCATGTTCATTTACAGATTAATTTCAGTTTCATTTGTAGTGAAAACAATAGACATTGTCACAAAGCAGCATTGCATAAATCTAGGTGCAGATTTAGATCCCTAATGATAGGGTGACCAGTCCTGGCTTTTGATGGTCTGTCCCCGGAGATGTCCCCGTTTTACAGCACATTCAAAACAACCTGCAAATCCATGGCAAAAAGCCTGATCAGCATAGCCTGCGGAGTACCAGAGCAATCATGTAGTGATTATATTCACCAACAGAGGGGGCTGTGAGCTACACCGATTACTTGGTCGCGAGCATGAGACAGCATCATCGAGTTATCATCAGTCGAGTTATCATCAAATATCAAAAGAGACAACGTTATCAGGTTCAAGGTACTAACTAGTCACGTTAAATTAAAGTAATACTATTCGAATGTACTACATAACACGGCCTGAACAGGGTGCGGGATTGTTTTGCACACAATTGTAAACTGTCCCGCAAGTTCCGTCGTCACAACGCAGAATTCCCACACACGTCTACCACGTGGGTGAAGGTACACAAAGATCTGAACAAATAAAAATAATATTCATCTAAACAATTACACGTGCAGCTATAACATTTGCTTAAAGGACATTTGTGCTCCAAATGAGCCTAAAATGTCAAATAATACGCCTAATCAGGGATGGTGACGGTCCATTTCCAAAAGCACAAACATAAAAAGACAGTTTAAAAGTTTTAATGACTGATCGTAATGACTGTATACAGTATGTTCACAGTTTGTTCAAATGAAAATATTAAATACAATTACAAAATGTTAAATATGGTAAAAATTGACCCTCACCTCCACCCCCACGGGCCCTGATCTAGTCCATAGTGAATGCTGAAGGAAATGTTACGTTAACTCCTTTATTTTGAACGTGTCAGGTTAAGGAAGGAGAATGAAGGTGTGAAATAAAGAAAACGACATGTGAGGAGAAAAGATAAAGAGGAGACGCGTGTTCAGAAGAGAGTAAGAAGATCGTTGCAGATATTTCGATGACGAGCAGGTAGAGGAAGAACCGTGGCCCTTTCCAAGAAACGGAACTGCCGTTTTAATGACAACATGATGAGAGAATTTCCAGTTCTTGGCCCAGGTCAGGATGATACAACGGTTCATTGCACCATTTGCAATTCCTCGCGTTCAGTTGCCAGTGGAGGGAGAACGGCAGTGGTAGCGCATCAGCAGACGAAAAAAAGCGTAGAGTCTCTCTGCTGTTCCTTCAGTCACCACATTCTTCAAGAAGGTAGAGCCCTCCCAACGAGAATAGGATTTAGCTGTGAAGGACGGTGTTTTTGCATACCTCACTATGCATCACTGTCACAGTTACAGATCAATGGTCTGCACAGCACCGCTGACACGGAAGCTCTACGAGCCAAAGTTCACATGTGCTAGGACAAAATGTGAAGTCATTGTGAGTAACGTGTTTGCACCCGGGGCAACTTCTCTGGTAAAACAGGACCAGGAACAGGTTGAGTATGTGTCCCAGTCCATTGATGTGTCCAACCTTGAACACGTAAAGCTGATATATCAGATGTATGATGGCAGCATATCTGTGGAAACAAAACTGCTGGATTTTATTGACCTGAAAAGGGGAAGAGCAGAGGAACTTGCAGCTGGGGTATTGGTGGTTATTCAAAATTTCACCTTGAAAACAAAGCGGTAGCATTCTGTACAGACAACACACACACCAACTTTGGACAACTGAATAGGTTTGGTAGGGCCGATATCCATACAAAAGTTTTAAATGCTCTACAGACGGATGTAATCGGCTTAGGTTGCCCTGCCCACATCATTCATAACACAGCCAGAACAGCTTTGGGTATGATTCCTCTTGATGTTGAGCACCTGCTCTCACAGATTTTTGGACATTTTAATTTTTTCACAGTCAGAGTTGAAGGACTAAAGAGCTCGTAGTGAGTTTGTTGGTCAGGAGCACCATGACATACCTGGTCACAGTAATGTTCGCTGGCGGTCCGTGCACCCTGCAGTAGAAAGAGTTCTGCAAATATATGAGCTTTTCAAATCTTTTTCTTGTGTACCTATGAACAATCTTCGAAGATCCGCTGACTGAACTCTGGCTGGCCGTTGTACACGGGAGCTTAACTGTATTCCATGAAACAATTAAGATGCTTGACGGACCGTAGCGTTGTGAGTCTGCTGCAGGAACTTTGAGGAAAAACTGACAGCAAGATGCGATGATGAAAAGATGCGATGAAAACTTCATTCCTGTTGTGGTGAGAGGACTACTCCAAGAGCTTGTGGAAAACAGAGCAATTTCTAAAGAGTCTTTTCTCAAAACATGGAAAATCATCCTTCACAACTGCAGTGACCTACATAACAGCATGGACCACGCACACGGACGATCTCAAAGACCTGCAAATTCAACGTGCAGAAATGCAGAAGGCAGAGAACACACTGCAGGAGAAATGCTCTAATGTGTCCATCCATGAGGATGCACTGTTTGATGAGGTCACTAGCCTGCAAGAGCTCTTAAAGGGGGAATCACTTGAAAAATGGGGAAAAAATGAAACACCACTTTGTCAGAGACGGAGCACAGCGTCCAGCTTCTTTTAAGACAGTGACATCCTGGATACTAACCTGTCTAAATTATCATCAGTTGCCATGTGTTTGCCCGGAAGTTGCCATGTCTCTCAGAGGAATGATTCATGGACAGCATCAGGAAATATATTCACTGTTTTTACTGTCAAAGCCACGCTTATTGTGAGGACAACTTTCATCTTCTCCTGCCAGGAGTTCATGGAGAAACTGGCCAAAGACAGAGCAATCCTGAGGAAAAGACCTTCGTGTGAGAAATATGCAGACTAGGTTTCCTTCGTTTACAATTATTACTTGTTTAAATGGGCAAAAGTCAACTAGTGAAGTGAACTGATCACAACGTGGTGCTGAGCGTTCTGTTTTGTACGTTTTCAGACCCTAACCCCGTTATTCCTTCTATTCCGTGTGTAAGATGCTATAAAATCAGCGGATGTAGTTCCTTGTTGTTTATCGGTTCTGTTAACTTCAATGCCTCTTAATGTGCTGTGTGCATTGTTGAAAAAAATTCATCAGAAGTACAGTAATTTAATTCAACTAATTGAATTAGAAACCCACAACAATAAAAAGACAAAAACATACAAATGTTTTGTCCCCGATTTTTAATTCATAGATAAGAGCAAGTGAGATTTCAAATGATATTTTGACCACTGAACTGGGAAATGTCCCCCGTTTTCATTTTTAAAAATCTGGTCACCTTACTAACGAGCAAGCCTTAGGTGACAGTGGGGAGGGAAAAAAACTCCCCCAGATGATGATGATGATGATGATGATGATGATGGGGAGAAACCTCGGATACAGACGACGAGCTGGGAGTCGTCCTGTCCCAGGTGGTTGAGTGGGAGGACCGCCCAGAGCTATGCATTCATTTAAGTAAATTACAATCAAAAAGGTGTGTCTGGACATCAAATGGATGTTTTTTACTTTCTGTTACTACTTATGGGGTGCTCCTTCACCCTCTCTGTTCCCCAATTACTGGAGATTAAGAAGCTCCAGAATGCCAGCGTGCTTAATATTTCAGGTAGAACATTTGCTTCAAGAGTAAAAGAAAGGTTTCAGCTACAAGCCATAAATCTCAGTCTGGCTAAAATAAAGCATAAACCGTGACATTTGTCTAAAACCATTTGTCTTACCACATGAGCAACATCACGTATTTATGATATGGCAACATCTGTTAGAAGCACTTAGTTTCTGAACAGAGATTTGATTGAGGGAAGTCTTGCATAACCGCTTGAGTTTGCAAATGGAAAGAAACGTATAAAACTCCAGAAGAGATGATCTCACACCGTTAAACCTGATGGATTCATTTTATTTTATGAACACCAGGTCAGAGTGCGTATAGACCGGAATTAAGATGATATACACACGGATATGCTTACAAACGCAAAATATCTAAGAGAAAATGAGGACGTGAGGTGAGAATAGTAGAAGATGTGAAACTGTAATCGTGTAAGATCTCGACTTATGTTTTGAACTGCATCTTGAGACAGAAACCAGTGTATAAATTGCAAGAATGTATTGGAAAGTACGATTTTGCAGAGTTTTTTGTTGGGAAGGCCTGGTGGTATAGCTGGTAGCATTACCGACTCGCGGCTCCAGAGCCTGCGGTTCGATCCTGAGCTCTGAGTGTCCATGTGGGTTTCCTCTGGGTTCTCCAGTGTCCTCCCACCTCCCCAAAACAAGCCAACAGATGTATTGTCTACACTAAGGTGTGACTGTGTGAGTGCGCGCTGCCCTGGCTTCTCATCACAGGTGAATTCTCCTCCCTCACACGCAGGATTCCCTCTGTGACCCCGATCAGCATGACTAAAGATGATGATTAAATGAATGATTTGATAAGAGTACGGCTTGATTGCAAAGGATGGCTGAAGATTTTACCCACCAGATCATGACACGTGAAATAAGGTGAGCCTGAAAAAGCCAGATACTGAGCAGTGAAAGCCTGCCACTTTGTGTGAAATTCTGAACGTCGGCTCAGTCCAGGAGAGCCAGAGTATGTTGTACTAAATGACCTACCGCATACTGTGTTCCAGTCCAGACAGAAATGCAGCAGATATATCGGTGCCAATAATAGTGTTTCCAAGAATGTCTGTGTCTTACAGAGCAAATATTCACAAGTCTTTTCTTATTATAGGGGTTATATTTTTAGAAAGCAGAGACTCACGCTCTCTCTCTCTCGCTAAAAAAAGAGCCTCTAATAAAGTATATTTCAGTAAGAAATGACTTGAGTTTATACATTTTACATGTTGTTTTTTGACACTATAAATAATTAATTTTTAAAAATGCCATATCTATTGAAACGGTAACATGTTGGGTTAGGGAAAGCTACAGAATCTGGTTGTGCAAAGCAGTAACTGCTGCTCGCAGGCACGAGCATGTGACGGCCGTTCGATTTCTCTGACTGTAATTGCATTTTTTAAATTCATTTTTATTTATTTTAAATGGAGCCCATTATATTCCAGCTCTCAACAGTCTTGCCTAAAACTTCTTCTCCTCTTTAGAGACGTAAATGAGGACAAAGAATGCAAATGTATGCAGACATTCCCAATAAAAATTAGATGCGATATTAACTTCTTAATTGCAATGCACTCGATCTATAATTGTAGAAATCCGTTTTTTAAAAACAACCTATTGCTGAGACTTGATACTTATAAAAACTTTTTCTTTTTTTTTTAAAAATGATAATAAAACCTATAAAAATTAGCATTTTGCTTGTGTATTTTGAAGCCTGTCTTGGAGCATGCGTGTGAAAGTTTTGGATTCTTGTTTTTCAGTTTTAATGAGTCCCTGGGGAACTATGAAATGATTTCTCAGTGGTTCCTGCTACATTTTCAAGAAAAGGCTTTTTAAAAAAAAAAAAAAAAAAAAAAAAAATAGAGGAAGGAGAATAAAAAAAGCTCTGTGCTAACCCACTCACCAACAAATCTGAATACACACTTTTCAGAGTGGGGATCGTTTGTTGGTCATGGCTGGTTAAATAAAGAAGTCGGGCCAGAAATGCGATATGTTTGTTGGTTGTCAGAAAAGCAACAAGGAAGGCAGAAGATCGATCAATAATTGTGTTTGTTCCGCATTTAAAAATGGCTTGTTTCTATTTAAATGAATTTTTCAAATATACATTGCAGCAAATGGTACACAATGGGTTTAATGATGCAAAGACAGAGTAGAATAAATATCTCCCAACTGTACAAACATATTACATTGCGGATGCAAAACGATCCATACATATTTATGAGACAGACTTTAAATCAGCATCGGAGACATTAATTGCACCCATGTCTTTTTATGTATTGAATTTTTCCAGAACCATAAGGCTATAGACAAAGACACAACCACAAAATGTGGTTCCTGTTTCATGGCGGTAAAATAGATAAGCCTAATCAAGACAGCTTCACGACAGAGAGACACACAGCAGGGCTCCGTGAAGGCTGGCATATGGCACAGCAGTAAAGTCAGTCTTGCTTCAGCTAAGCGTGGAGAATGGCACCATGCTCAGTAGGAACAAGAGGAACCACAGTCGCGCAATAACTAAAAATCTCCAAAATCTCCTTCACTAATTGAATTTTAGCTGACATCACCAAAAAAAGAGAAAGGTTCTTCATTCTGTGGCTCACAAATCACAAGAGTTAAGAATTCTCATTACTCACATAACCTGTAAAAATCCATTCAGTGCACCGTGTATTACTCACAGACGTGGCACACGTGTAAAGTCTTTCAGTAAGGAATCCGTAATCTGTTGTTTTGTCTTTTTAAATAACGTTCACCTTCATGAACAATTGCCAGTCAAAGTGGCACGTGACAAGCATTTATTCTGATTCTATATTACAGCAGTTCTACAAGCATTTACCGGAAGCTTATCATTCCGAAAATATTGGAAGTGTCTGAGAATTGCAAGCTCTTCTATCTGTATATAGACCCTGGTGTTTTAGGGCAGGGGTTCCCAAACCTTTCCAGGGCAAGGCCCCTCAAATGGCATTAACATTTGACTGAGGCCCCCCCTTGTCTTTAAAACACATTAAAAATACAGACTTCTGAATATATCCCCCTTTTTTTATTAATAATTACATCTTACATCTTTACATTACATTACATTAGGAATTGATTGTGTGTGTGTGTGTGTGTGTGTGTGGTTGTCTGAGAGTGAGAATTTATTTTTCACACCAAATTGTTGAGGCCCCCCGGGCGCCCCCTGGCGGCCCCCACTTTGAAAAGCACTGCTTTAGGGCTTCTGTTTAAGCAATAAAAACAGAATATTTCCAGAAAGGAAATAATAACGTGTTATAAACAGTTACTGGAGCTCTTTCTGTTTGTGGGCTATTCATGTATTTCACTAATAATTCACAAGTGTCATCTGAGAGTAAAATATCAGAAGTGTGACGGTTATCAGAAGAACGGGTCGCTTCGCCGTACCGCATCACTCTGCCGTGGATACTGTTCGTAAAACAGCGTTTATTCCTTACATAAAGCGGTGACGGTCCACTTTTCAACTGATGTATGCGCACAACAATCCCATTAACACACCACTAGGCAATATATACAGTAAATTCCGCTAACCTATATTCTGTGAGACGGCGGGAACGCGCATTTGGCACTGCTGCAGTCATTTTGAGGATTTGACTTTGAAGATCAGTCTCACTCCAGGAGTGAGCTGGCAGTCAGTAGAGCGAGATCACGTGGAAGACGTGGAGTAGTGCGCTAGACTGGATACGCGGAGGAAAACAACAGATAAATGGCACTCTGGCATTACTGACTGGGAAAGCGGGAAAGTCTTCGAAGTGTTTCCCGAAAACATCTCAACATCCCAGACATAAGTGTTTTTTTAATGGGTTTGTTTCTTTTCAGCTTTATCTACAACCCCAATATATATTTTATTTAAAAAAGAATGCAATGTAAAATGTAAATAAAAACAGAATGCAATGATTCGCAAATCTCATAAATCCGTATGTTATTCAGAATAGAACATAGAAAACACATCAAATGTTTAAACTGAGGAAATGTAACGTTTTAAGGAAAATGAAAAGGGTAATTAATTTAATTACCCTTTTCATTTTCATTTTCATTTTCATTTTTCGATGGCCGCAACACGTCTCAAAAAAGTTGGGATGGTGCAACAAAAGGCTGGAAAAGTAAGTGTTAGTGAAAAAGAAACAGCTGGTGGAACATTTTGCAACTAATTCGGTTAGTTGGCAACAGGTCAGTAACATTACTGGGTATAAAAAGAGGATCTTAGAGAGGCGGAGTCTCAGAAGTAAAGATGGGATGGAATCTGGATGGAAGCAGATGTTGCTCTAAAACCTGTACACACCTTTCAGCATTGATGACGCCTTTCCAGATGTGCAAGCTGCCCATTCAATGGGCACTAATGCACCGCCATACCATCAGAGACGCAGGGTTTTGAACTGAGCGCTGATAAAAAGCCGGAATGTCCCTCTCCTCTTTAGTCCTCTTCAGTTTAGAGGACATGGCATCCACGGTTTCCAAAAAGAATTTCACATTTGGATTCGTCTGACCACAGAACAGTTTTCCAGTTTTTCTGCCTCAGTCCATTTTAAATGAGCTTTGGCCCAGAGAAGACGGCGGCGTTTTTGGATCATTTTCTGGACGGCACGGCGAACCGTGTTGACAGACGATGAGTTCTGGAGGTGTTTCTGAGCCCATGCAGTGATTTCCATTACAGAATCAGGCCCGTTTTCAACGCAGTGCCACCTGAGGGCCCGAAGATCACGGGCGTGCAGTATTGATTTTCACCCTCGTCCCTTACGCACAGAGATTTCTCCAGATTCTCAGAATCTTTTGATGATATTATGTACTGTAGATGATGATGAGATATTCACAGTCTTCGCAATTTTAGGTCGAGGAACATTATTCTGAAATTGTTCCACAAATGTAGGCGCAGTTTTTCACAGATTGGTGAACCTCATTACTAATACTTGTATCCCTTATTAGTTATATTAGGGATTTTAATTGAAACATTTTCTAACAGAATTCTACTCATTTAAACAGAGACATTGTAATGCACGATAGGATAATTTCCTCCTAAAATTCTCAAATTTATTAATAGATAAATTTACACACCAGGATGTACTCTGGGGAAGCCAGAAATGTATGGAAAAGTAAAAACTCATCATTTATCTCAGAATTTCCTTTGAACAAATACGAAACAGGGTTGTTGTTGTTGTTGTTGTTGTTGTTGTTGTTGGAGGTTTTAATTTGATGTCAAATTTTATCTGTACTTGAAATAAAATAAACAGCAAAAAAAACTATGAATGTATGACAGAAATGAATAAATAACAAAACCTTTTATTTTTATCATTATTTATTCATTATTCCTCTTTCATCTGCTCAGGGTCGCCACGGAGGATCACCTGCCTGCATATTTTTCCCAATATATATTTAATCATTTATTTATTGTGAAATTAACTGAATTTATTAATTGAAAATCATCATTTCATTAGTATGCCAAGCTTTAAATATGACTAACTGTCTATATATGTTGACTTTGTAGTCACGGGTTGTAGTTATTTATTTATTTATCATTATGCCTCGGTCATTAGGTGTTTTCAGCTTGTCCATTCATGCATCCATCGAGAGATTCTTGTTAGAGAGATATCCAAAGAGCGAGCGGTTGAATGTTTATAGGATTTCTATAGAGTCATCACCGTGACCGGCAGATGAATCGATTAGATTTTAAAGCTGATCCTAAGGTCACAGCAAGGTCAATTGTCTGAAATGGTTTATCTTTAACGTCTTCCTTCCCGTTTGGACTGAATTTAACGGTGTTTCACGCACACACATCAAAATATTCATTCTAACTTTAACACTTAAGCTAAAATGTGACTTCTTAGACATACATTGCACAGATTATTCTCCATGCCGAATGTTTTTTCAAATATATTCGTCAGGATTGATTTGGCGAACCCTGATCATGCAGTTCAGACAGCAGTTTAGCTCATTATGCCAAAATCTATTATTGTTTACGTGACCGGCTATGAAGTTCTCTCTCACTGATCAAACATTTTCATATTGAACGACACAAATTAATTCCAGACCCTGAAGACTCCTGTAAAAAGTGAACAATGAGTTTATTCCTTATTATGGTGATGTTGAAGGGTCTCTACTTCCTGTTTAACTCGAAGGAAGGAAGGTTATGAGTTATGAGTTAATTGAGGTTATGAAACCCTAATTGTCGTGCGAGTCTACTGTTTTTCTTTTTATCACTACACATTTGTTTTGTTGTTCTATTTAGCAGATGGAATTTGTGTCTCATGAGTCTCAGTAAAGTTTAATGTACTGTAAATAAGAATGTGCTGAACGGCACACTAATCTAATCTCATGAAGTTATTCCTCATCGGTCCTTAAACAGAGCTAAATCTTTAAAAAGCAGTCACGCTAGAATTCGTAAGCAGAATTAGGAGAGGTGAAAGGGAGATGGACTGGTGTCCCGTTCAGGGTGTATTCCGGATCATGCCCGATATTCCCGGGATAGACTCCTGATCCGCCGCCACCTTGACCCGGATAAAGCGCTTACTGAAAGTGAGTGATGGAGTAGGAGATAAAAAGCAAAATGTATTTCTATAGCACACTTTGTACAGAAGGCAAATAAAACATTAACAAAAATAAATATAATTGAACGTTTTTTAATTAAATCTAAAACTTCATGTGAACTATATGGAATAAAAAATTGGTAAAACATCGGCGCTGGTTTCGGCTGTGATTTGGCCGTTTGCGTTCGGTGCCACGTTTTTTCCCTCAGCTCTTGTGTCACTACAAGTATGATTCCTGTTTTGTCTTTTCTTGCTTTGTTTGTCTGCTGTCTAAATAAATACCCGCATGTGCATCCGTAAATAACGGTATTTAAGAAAGCAGCCAAATGAGATGAGAAAAAGATCAAAATGCAATGGATTTAAAGTGCAACACTGTCCATGAGACATAAAAATGACAGGTTTAACTGTAAGCTTGTTCAGAACAGAAAGGTCATCAGTCTGGATTTAAAAGCATCTAATATCAGGGCACTTCTGAGGCTCTGTGACCGCAGCTTCCATCTCAGACTTTTAATAAAAGCTAAGGTTCGCTTCTTCATGCGTGAGTGTTTAGACTCATAGTTCTGCAGTTTACCTGACAGGTGTGTTTGTTCTAATCCATCTAGATGAGAAGGAGAACGTTTAAAGGCAATTCTGTAGCCAGTGTAGGGATTTAATTCTGCAATCTGTTGTACAACCCGACCTCCAACACGGAAAAATGCGATGGGACGATCAGATAACTCCGAATTCTCAGGTGGAAACTCAGCCAGCATCCACCTGGACTCAAACACACCGGACGCACACAGACGACCATAACCAGAATTCCCTTCGCAACTTTATTTTAACAACTTTGTAACGTAATTGCACTGATTTCAGCCCAGTTTTATTTATGCGATAAGAGCGGTTTCATGAGCAAAGATGAATAAGACAGTTGACTTATATGTCTCGTACAGTATCTCGCTTCTCCTCGCTAATGGTGCAGAAATAATTCATGTAAATCTTATTAATATATTTATCAGTTTCTGAGACGAGCCATGCTAATATGAGCTTGCTCTTAGCCTCCGTGTTTTTCCGAGCCGAAGCACCGGAGCGAGTTTAGATCAGAACTCTGGGAAATCAAGCATAAGGTCTGGGGTGAGGTTTGGGATGGTGTTCCCTTCTTTTGGTTCTAGTTAGAACTTTAGCAGCTGTGTTTTGAAATCGTTTGTTGAAGCGTGCGGTAACTAAATTTCAATGACTAACTCTTTAAAAAGATGATTTTTTTTTTTTGAAGAGTTCAAGAGAAAGTGTGAGTGTGATACTGATACAGCACTCCTGATGCTTCTGTTCGTGTTCTGAAGACTGCAGTAAGACCGTCTAGAGTGCTATGGGCAAAGGACACACACACACACACACACACACAAACCAGGTGGTTTCCAAAAATATCCTCCACATGTGGACACAGTACCCACCCCATTACCTTTTTATATTATGTTTAATTAAGTCTGCATGGCTGCGATTAAGTTCTTAAACATCCATATAGACGACTAATGGGTCCAACAAAGAGCGGGCGTACATGGTGTGAATCATTTATGACATCTCGAGTAGCATTTGCATAATTCATGCAAATGACCTGAAGTCGCATAATTAAAAATCTGACATGAATCAGTGTGGTGAAATAATGCAGATCAGTGCAGATGGAGGCTAAAACACAAAAAGACGACGCTTTAGTGACGGCTCTCAGCAAACCCAGCCCGTGTAATCGGATTCATTAGGAGCACCGTGCAGGGTGAATTAGGCTGGAAATCGTTATTCCACCTCAGATGGTGTCAGAGCAGCTATAACAAACTAATGAGAGAGATTAACTGGACCGAGCTGGTAAAACATTTTCCTTTTCTATTCCTAAGTTACTAGAAACTTCTGTTGTGAGGACACGAGCACTTTGTGGCATTAGTGTTCAGCTCCTGTAAATCCATAGCGTGGACAGTCAGTCAGAGGAGCTCCTAATTTACACACACTCTCATTTGCACTTTGTTAATAGGCTGCATTCGATTCAGCTCAGAAACGCGAATTCGGAGCTCTGAATGATGTCATTTTCGACCTCCGTATGTTCGAGCGACAGAATGGAGAAAAAACCCCACATAGTTAGCAGCTATCCAGCTAACAGTGCTGCATGATGTATATTTACCTCAGAACAGTGAACTGTACGTAGAGTAGTGCTACAGATTTAACAAGAGAACACGTCTGTATGCTGATTGAACTAACGCTAACACGTGTAAATACAGTGTGACTCATTTAAAAGGTAAGAAGTGCTGCTGTGTTTAATGCTGACGCTGTGAGCGGCCATCTTGATTCGATGTCACTCCCCGAACTCGGGGATGAGGAGACCATCCAGAGAGGTCAGAAATGACAAGCTATGAACTTTAGTTGAATGGAGCAGTATAGCAGAAGATACAACCATGACCAACCGACACCAAACAGACAGTACCCCTTTAACCCTTTCTCACAGTACAGCGGCGTTCCTGTCCGACAGAGGAATGGAAATCGACTTATCGGACATTTTCAATCAGTATTTTATCGCCACAAGTCTGTTATGAGATGAGTCTGGACGCTGTTTGGTTTCTGTATGTAGAGTATCATGACTCGGCGTTTAGATGCTGGTGAGCAGGGTGATGGAAGAGGGGAGGGGTGCGAGCGGGGCAATGGGAGAGGGGAGGGGTGCGAGCGGGGAGAGGGGAGGGGTACGAGCAGGGCGATGGGAGAGGGGAGGGGTGTGAACCCCCTGCTGGCCAAACAATTCACACGTCTCCACAACAACACTGGAACAGAGATAAAACGAGCAGCACAGCTAAAGCTTTTCTTGATAGTAAAACACTGTATACAACTGCAGCAATAAAAGTATAACATTTAAACCTAGTAGGATGGGTTAAAAAAGACATAATTATGAAAAACTGCAAGTCCTGAGTGTCGGCTTTCATACGAGCCATTAACCACTACTGTGGAGTGTGACATCACAAATAGATTCAATACTGAACACGGCCACCCGTGTAAAATAAATTCCACAGACCTCATCACTCCCTGAACAGAACCCAACTCCTTAAATATTAGGGTCATTATTTTAAACGTGAACAAAAACATTTTGGGTCTCTAATGGGCCAGAAAGCTGTTTATTCAGGAAACTTCCATTCAGAGAACATTTTTATTAGATTCGAATTGAAGTTATGTGTTCGATTTGTTGAAGTTTTGAATAATAAGAACTTTAATAATAGCAGGTTGTGATTTCAACAACAACAACAACAGAAAAAAAACAGCTCCCTTGTGTATGCTTCACAGACCCCACTTATAAAACAATAACCTCAACTGAACAATAACATCAGTTGAAGTGTGAAATAAAACAGCTGCATTTACAATTTTCTACTCTGTAATTTAACTACTTGTAATAAAGTGCTTTAATGCGGTCACGCTACACATTTTCCAGAGGCAGAACGGGACTGATGGGTAAAGGTCTTTCAAATCGATATCGGTTTCTGACGGACTCTTCATCACCACCTAAAATGTTAATGAGAACCGATAAACCAGAACTGCTCTATAACAGATCATTCACATTAGTTACCTAAACTAGTTACTACATTATTACCTGGAAACCCTTACACGCGTAGTGTCCACATTTATGGCTGGAAATATAAGAAAATATAAATCTCCAAGTCACTTTTATTTTATTTTTTTAAAATAACAAACCATTATCCTGGTTTCTGTTCCAGAATTTTCCCCTTTCTATTTTCTGATTTTTTCCCCCAGGTATGTTTTTACCTCTTTTTTACTGATGCCTTATTGATGCACAGTATTCGTGGACGTGGACCGACCGTTTTCCTTTTTCTAAAATGAGAAACACTTTCAGCATTAATTTACGCGTGAAAAGGTTTAAATCGGGAACAAGTCCCGCGTTGTGACGTCGATTCATTTAGTTTTCATATTGGCAGCTACGTACATCGTTTAAATTTGATATGCACTGTATGTACTAGAAACTACTCGTCATTACATCATACTTACCTGTTAAATGCATTGTAAATTACCCATAATGCTGTATCATTTGACGTTATGAGAAATGTGTCCTTCATGAGCAACATTGACTAATAGACGTATTTCTACAATTTTTATTTCTATAACGTTGCGTTCCTTCAGGATTATATGATGTTGCTTGTGATTCATATTCCGTCTTATTGTGCCGTTTCAGGTGGATCGTCACGCTGGTCCTCGCCGCCTTGTGACTGCTGCTGCAAGGGCCACAAAGGTGAAGGCGAGGGTGAGAGCGGCACGTCCTTCAACGAGCTCTCCACCTCCAGCTCCGAGAGCCAATCAGAAGCCAGTTCCCCCCAGGGTACGGTCATTCGTGGGCCGGTCAGCCGACAAGCACACGTCCAAACACTCGACCGGCCGTCCAAGAAAGAAAGGCCAGGAGGTCAGCTACTGCAGCAGCAGCAATCTGAGCAGCGGCGTAAGAGCGATCTCCTTCGCACTCTTACTTCAAGCTCACGGGACACGAGTGGCAGCAAGAAACGTCCGGCCAAAGAGAAAATGAGCGTGGAAGAGGAGCTGGAGAAGTGCATCCAGGACTTCCGCAAGATTAAGATCCCGGAGCAGTTCCCGGAGCGCAAGTACATGTGGCAGGCTGACCTTCTGCGCAAGTACCGGCTTTGAGGGACCAGGAACGTTAGAAATTTGGACCACTTTGGAAAGAGGAGTACAAAGCTGTGAGTTGTGCTGACGCACAAATTCTTCACTACTGCCTCAGACCTGCGTGTCTTCTCTGTGACGGCCGATTCCACTCCGGATTGCTCAGCGCTCACGTTTCCGTAGCACAGATGGGTTCCGTTAGAAAAGCACAATTTTTGGATTTGATTCGATTTTTTTTTGGTCCGTCAGCTTGTACAGATGAGCACAAACGTGTCTGTTTTTGACCTTACAACGTTGGTGGTTGCGTTCAGGTGGTCCAGAGGTCGGACACTGAATGTGCAACCCGAATCATAAATAATTCATACCGTCTCTATTGTGTCCTTGCTAAAAATAGCCAACGTATTGTTGAGCATGAGAGCCAGGTTTTATTTCAGCACTTTGAGAAGCACACAGGAATAAATGTTTCCTTCTATCGGTTTTTCCAAACCGTAGTTGGCGTCCAATCCGTTACCCTTATAACGCCTCCGCATCGATTTAGTCATGGCATATAAGGGGTTGCACACAGTCAGGGTGGAAACTCTACACCAGGTTCTTCTAAAATGAATTGAAACCGCAGCCTGAACTCCATTGATCCAAACCTGAGATTTTAAAACAGAAAGTGTGATGGTTTTCACCGTAGAAGCACAAAAGCATGTTTAAGTTCAGAAACACACACATAGTTACATTGATGACAAAACACAGACTGCATCTGTACCTGATGGTGTGATTAATAAACATTAGATGTTATTAAACATCGAGGAGCGACTATAGGCAACAGATCCTATTGATTCAATATATATACAAGTAAGATCAATAATCGCAAAAATTAAATATAATATATGAGCAAACATATGACTGTTATATATAAATATGAATTGAAACCTAATTTTATTTATTCAGTGATTTATTTTTAAATATATAAAAAGAGCTTAATTAAATATTTAAGTGAAAATGTGATTACATCTTATGCAAATATGAGTGTAGAATTTCTATTTATTATTAGGAATAGCATCATAACAGAAATCTTCATTCATTTATTTGGCCAAATCGGTTACTGATGATTCTTACAGTGAGAGAGCGTTATGACACAGTCATACTTTATTTGGTTATGTAAATCATTTTAAACTCAACTCCACGAAGTTTAACTGGAATATTGATCTGATATTCAGTGTTTATTGATACGAGATGATGCGTAACAGCTCGGATACTTCTTTCAAGAGCAATAAGTTTCCTCAGACACTAACGTTTAATAGAGAACAGTATAAATAATAATAATAAATTATGCTCTACATTTTAGTCATACCCTTTACGTTATACAATAGGTGGAACCAACAAACCAGGTGAAAATCCAGTCGATCTACACTCCTGAACATGGAGCTTGGAAGCTGACAAAAGTATCTGAATATGAATTTCATATAGAATTATGTGTCACGTTAACAATGCTCTTTTTTTAATGTGGAGTGTTTAAAAAAATGTGCATTTTACCAATGTTTTTTTCCTCATTTTAAACTTGCTAGAGGTAAAAAAAAAAAAAGCCTTTTAGAAACATTTCATTCATATCGACAAATGACAGTACTGATTACAAACAAAACGAAAAATCAGACATACAAAACTCAACAATGCAGATTTTACAGGATTCCCAGGGAATCCTTTCAGCCTGGTCTAACTCAGTGTTTAGTCTTTTCATCGCTGTACAGTACAGTATATAATTCAACATTCATAATCAAATACTTTTCCAAGCTTCAGAAAAGAAGGCCATACACAAGTCCTTTAAAAATAGTCTAGCACTAGCAGTTTCTCTAACCTAAAGTTTTTTTAGATATACACTATACACTATACACTATACACTATACACTGTCACTGCGGCGTTACAGCCATTTAACATCATTATTAAAAAACAAAAAAGTCAGATACTGAGTTGTATGAATTTCACAGTGGTAAATTTTCATGTTCATTCCAGTGCTAGTTATATGTACGTAAATAATATTATTTATAATAATGTTGCAAGGATTTTTGGATTTATATTACAAAGAATTACAACCCCAATCCTGAAAAAGTTGGGACCGTATGGAACGTTCAGTTCACCCTGTACTATGCTGAAAACATATTATCATCATATTATTTGATGTTTTTCTTTGTGAATTTTATTTATTTTTGAAAATATACACTCGTGTCAAATCTGAGGACATGGTGATGGCAACACACTCCAAAAAAGGTGTGCCATCACCTTTTCTTTTAATAGCACTTATTAATCGTTTGGACGCTGAGTGAAGACACCAGTTGGTTAGGTTTAGCAGGTGGAATTTTCCCCATTAATACGTTATGCATTTCTTCAGCTGTGTAACTGTACGGGGATTCCTGGAATCTTTTAATTATATTGTGCGCTGTAGAAGGTGAAACGCCCAAAATCCTACCGATTTGTCTTTGGGGAACGTTCTTCTCAGAGTGTTGGATTATTCTCTGATGCATCTGTATCAGATCGGCGAGCCTCGACCCGTCCTTGCTCTTGAAGGACTCGGCCTTTTCTGGAGGCTCCTTATGTACTCTGATTAGACGATCGCCTCACCTGTTCCACATCACCTTCTTATTTCAACGTCTCACACCGCTATCAGTCCTAAATTGCCCCTGTACTAACTATTTTGGAACGTGTTGCATGCATCAATTTCAAAATAAACGTTCAAAATCTTCAAAAAACGACGCAGTTGATTAGATAAAACATCAAACACCTCGTCTTTATACATGTTTTTGTTTAAATACAAGTCAAAGTGCATTTACAAATCACTCCTTTTTGATTGTACTGGCATTTTCCATACTGTCCCAACTTTTTCGGAAGTGGGGCTGTACAATGATATGGACTGTACCAAAGAAACAGAGTGTGGGGGGGGAGGGGGGGGATGAGGACTAGGCTGTATTCGAATCTTTTTATGAAATCTGTGAAGTCTAATCTCAGAACCACGCTTAAAAAAACCCTACTTATAAATGTCTTAATGGAAGACGGTTTAATGTCACACTATTAATCATTTAAACATGAATAAACTGTAATGCTTCTTAAATTCCACTCCTCTACTGCTCCAACACACCTGAATCAGCTCGTAAAGGTCTGGATAATTAGCTCATGAGTCTGGAGTGTTCGAGCAGGGGAATTCGCAAAAATGTGCAGAGCCTGAGGTTCCTGAGACTGGAGTTAACACTCACGATCTAAAAGCACAGTCATTATTACATTGCCGAATGCAGCGTTTCTCAATCCTGGTCCTGCAGTACCCCAGCCCCGCACATTTCAGTGTTTTTTCCCTTCTTTAACTCATCCAGTTCAACCCAGTGTTGTTAATCAGCTGATGAGTCCAATCAAACGGGCTTGGACAAGAGAAAATGGCAGAATGTGCAGGACGGGTTGCTCCAGGAGCAGACCTGAGAAACACAAATACAGTAACACAACTATGATTCTATTCCTTCAGTATACTGTCATAAACAATAACCGTATTAACCTGTACTGTCAAAATCTACTGCTGTCTGTGAATACTGTAAAATAGTAGCTCTATAGTCACATGTAAATAACAGTGAGAATGAAAAATGTGTCCTGTATCTGCACACGTTTGACCATCACTGAAAGATGTTCTGGATTCAAACATCCACGAGGTTATGGATTAAAACAGAGGAATATTTAACGCATAAGAAAATGTACATCACACTTATAGGGCTGAATTTTTCTGCAGCATAAGCAAGCATAATCTGGTGAAGTGACATTTTTTTTCTTTGTTTGTTTTTTTTTTTTTTGATCATTTGTTTGAGCCTAAGCCAAATTCCTGCACTCGGTTTGCTATTTTCATGGTCAGAAATAAACACGGCTGCAGTGAAGCGGTTGGAGAGGCACGACAGCGGGTGTGATGTGATTTTTAAAAATCTGCTGGTGCAATGGGAATTTATAACACACTTCGTTCCAAATCTGCTCTCTGTTAGTCCCCAAAATGGTATTTTTTTATCCTTTCACTTCACTTCACTTCGACACTAAGCACACAGACTAAGCCGTGAAATTCTAATCTGTTGATATTGTACACAAAATGTCATATTTCTAAAAGAATAAGCGTTAATAAGCAAGGAATTATTCCATATAGAAACACAATGGCATTGATTCATTAAAACGTTACGTAAATATACCGTGCATGTGCCAGGGTTAGGGTTAGGGGTTAGGGGTTAGGGGATTAATTGCACGCTTAAAAGAATAATTGCGTCGGTTTTGTGATGTGCAAAATGACACGTCTGAGATTTCCCCCTGGCTCTCGATAACCGTGACGAGTTCAGATCTCCTGGAAAAAGTTCTACTGAAACTAAACCTTGCCACATAATTGAGTGTCCAGTGTAAGATTAATTATTTTGAAATAAGCTTTTAATCGTTTTAAGATACTGACGCATGACCTTGATAAACCTTTTCATTATTAAATCCTAGTAAACAGCATGGTTTTGTCCTGAAACTGAGTTCCACATGTATACCGGTTTAGTTTTTTTGGGGGTTGTTTTGTCTTGTGCACACAGTTCCCCGTTGCTGAAGTGACTTTCAGCCTCAATAAATAACAAATTTATCCAAATGAATCTATTTGCATCAGCACTTCTGTACTTTGCACTTTCATATCGAAAACAAACGCCCAGATCGTTTATTAAGGCGAGCACAGAACAGCAGACGGCGCACGCTAGACCGTGATTAGAGGTCAGTTTGAGTTTGGTTTTTTGAGTGTTCTCGTGTTTACACACTCAGACCCGAGTATGTGAGTGAATCCCAAACAAAAGAGCACAAGATGACAGAAAATACATTTGTTGTAAATTCTGTCAGCCAGCTAGTTGTTATATATATTTAAAAAAAAAAAAAAAGAAAAGAAAACAACAACAACAACAACAACAACAACAAACCAAACACTCCCAATCCTGTGCCTTATTTCTGCCGTTGCACCATGATCTCAAAAATATCCCCAAAATGACCAAGATTCAGTCAGGTGAGCTAGATCAGGAGCCATCACATGTGACATCAAATAAAACTTTAAGTTCATTAGTAAGTACAAAGAAGTTTAGGACAATATTGGCAATTTTATGGGTCAAATATTGTGATTGTACACAGTTACAGATGGGCTTGTATTGTTCTGACCAACTTATGTTTACTGTTCAGAACATCAGGAGAAATGTTTTCGTGTATTCCGGAAGAAGCCCACTGAAATTCCTGCTGTTTCTGTCCCTCCAAATGGAGGTACCGTCGTAATATGAAACCACAATAAGACATCCGTTCACTAAATCCTGACAGAGGACGCTCAAAGATCCCGGACATTTTCCAGACACAGTGTGTGACTACTCTGTGATGACGGTGTACAGCGTCCTCTCCGCTCAGGGGGAGCCCCATTTCTATTTTGCATTAAATGTGACCTTGTCTGCAAAGGGAAAAACTAAAGAATGCAGATGATTCACTCCACCTTCAGAGGTAATGTTAGTCTGGCACATGCTGGGGTCGAGTCTTGAGTAAGGTGTAAATCTAACATGGACCGTGTGTTTGGACAGCAAGATAGAGATGCCATTAATTATTCTGTGAGAAGCATGTGAACTTTGCTGTGACAAAATTGGATTCTCTGAAACCAGCAAGAGAACAAATGTCAAGTAGACTTGAAGTGTTTGCGCTGTCCTGGAAAAATGAGACTGTTTCTATAAAAAAAAAAAAAAACGAATCATTTTTAAAGCCATTATAAACCATGAAATCTGGTGAGCCAGGACCTGTCGTGTTATTCGTTATATCTAGGGGTGATAAATTGGCTGACTGACATCTGACTGACGTCCTGCCATCTCACATCGGACGTTTGCGTATTTCACATGAGATTGGATTCCAGTCTGCACGACAAGACTGCAGATAAAAATGCAAAATGCTAAATTTTGAAGATCCAGATAAAAGTATGTGCTCTTTAAATTCAAGATGTCAATAGTGTTGAACAGAAAGAATGTACAAAGAGTGTATACTAATCCCGGCGTTCATCCTGCGTCAGCAGATCGGCGGGGTCCGGGATCATAAAGCCAGAACGCTGCACTTCACGTGACTGAAGAAAGCGATTAACCTCAGATCAGCAGTAAAAGTTCACTCGTTAAAGCTTACACAACGATCCGGTTTATACCAGCAAATCATTTATTAGCTATAATTCCACACGCTGGTAGACAGAACGGTTTAACAGAACAGAACGTTTATCTCCGGAACACGACGGATCACAGTTAAATCCTCTTCAAACGTCATCTCAAATCATACCAGACAAATCCGGACACTTTTATTCATTCTCAGGTTGGGGGAATGTTTTATTAAACCCTTTATTTAAGTCCTGAATGTTGATGTTACATTAATTCTGACCTGAAACACAAGCTTTAAGTGTGTTGCTGCGTATCTTTCTTTCTTTTCTTTTACAGTATGATAAAAACACACTGACGTTTCCTTCTATAAAGCACATGAAATCATAACAGCATTTAACAATCAGAAAAAAGACATGAATCGAAGCAAAACTACGCAAAAGTGGATGTTGAACGATGAGTGTTTTGTTTGTGACGAGGTCCAGAACATTGTACGCATGTTGAGTAAGAACACTTTATACAGACGCGTTGATTTGTGACAATATTAAAAAAAATAAAGAAAAGAAAAAAAAAACATAAATACATAATGATAGAGATATAATGATACAGAATAAAGATAAGCACAATGTGTGGATTGCATCTACTACTGTTTTGTCACAGATGTATGTTGTTATATAATAAAGAACAGAACCATATTATGTGAAAGATCTTTAGTAACAAGCATAAGGGATTTGAAATTGTATTCATGTATAAAAATAAAGTACTGAATAAACACACTTTGGCAGTCGGGATTTGGATATGAGAACGTGGTTGTTATTTAAATGGGTTGTGGCGTAGTTCAGAGTGAATCTTGTGCATTAAAATCAGAGGAAAAGATATCTAATATCTGGTGATGTTGTGGTTGGTAATTTCATCTTTCTAACGGATTCGTTTATGTTTAAACGCCATGAAGTCCTCAAGGCGTGATCCCACACCTATGACCTTGAGATGAGGTTTCAGTGATGACCTTGTATGACCTTGAATCTGGGAAGATCATTTTGCTACATATAGAGGTGTATGCATGTCCACATCTACAGCATTTAGATTTCAAAAAAAAGGATGAAGTATTCATGTCAAAGGAAAGCTGAAGAGAAAGACGGTTTTGATGCTTTTCCAGATCGGATTTCTGAGGCATGATCGGAGCAGGAGCTGGACTCAGTAATCTACGAGTGATTGCTCTTTGGGGTGTGCTATCTCTTCCTCACACCATCTCTCCGGGAGTGAACATGCTGCTCTCAGGATTAAAGCGATAAGAACACCAACATGCAGCTTTTTTATTTTATTTTTTTTTAGCAGGATGCTCGATGCTGCTTCTCCTTACGGAGGAATCGGAAGATTGGCGAGGCTCCGTTTCCAAACCATGCAGATGGGAAAAGCATCTTATCTGTCTGTTGCATAAATCCCCAGAGACGGCTGATGTCTGACTATCATGACAGTTTTGAAGAGTAGTGAATAAAATAAAACAGGTTTTTCTCAAAAAGCTTTTTGTAATCAAAAGGAAAAAAAATATATGCAAGTACAAAGATAAATGACAAACTACATCTGATGAAGATGAAATTACTTCTTTTTTTTTTTTTACTGTCAATTCAGATCATTTGATATAATCTCTCAGAATCCCAAATGTGCACATCATCATCTCCAATCTCGAGAGTCAGCTCACGCTTTCTGGACAAAGGGTAGTTCAAACTGGCTGGAAGAGGATCTTCAAATGCTGGTCACATCAGAGACACTACAGTACAGTAAACATTCTCCTCAATGTGCTGAAGACCACACCAATATCAACAACTCCCAAACCTGCCACATGTGCTCTTACAAGTCTCAGGCCATAGATAACAAGTGATACAACATGTGATCAGGACCAGAATTCCAGCAGTAAAATGTAGAATTATAAATTGTGTAATACCACAGATAAGGTATGCTATAATAATAAAAAAGGAATTAAGTTCGGAGTCAGACGTTAAGTCAGAAGCAATGTTCCACTGATTGTTCGCCTTTCGAGATCGTGGTGCAGCGTGCCCACTGTACCATTTAGATTCATAGTTATTATTGCACCTAGTGGTCAAAATGTGAACTGCATCTAGAAATAATGGAAGATTAATTAGCTAATAAAGTTAATGGTATTAGCTGTCCTATGTTCGTATTGCACACTGACATCAGAGACGGGAAACACACCTGCCGTATCGAACAGGTGAATTCGTTCAGAATGGGATTAACCAGTTAGCAAGTTACTCTACTTTACATGGCTAGCTAGCTAACTAGCCTACATAACTAGCTAAATTGTTAATGAGACTTCGGAGCAAAAACATCAGCAACTGGAACGCATCGCATTTGCACTGATTGCTTGTAAAGTTGAAAAAAAGAAAGAAAACGCTCCAGTCAGAAGTGACACACACACACACACACACACACACACACACACACACACACAGACCTCAAACAGAAATGGAAACTCAGGGTTGAATGTTGAAACATTTTTGAATTTAGCACTAATTAAATATTTAGACCTTAAATAAAAGTTACCTTTCATCATGAAATATCTGTCAGGGAAACTTATATACAGCAGATCAATTATTGCTGGCAAAACTATTTAGCATGTTACCCACCTGCTGTCATATCCACAAAAACATTTAGAAAAAAAAATAAAAAGTGCCTCAAGCCTAAAAGGCACGTTTCCCCCCACATTACCATTTCAAAAAAGGCCGAAAACTTCAGAGAGCCAACAGCCCAAATTTACATTTGCCTTTTAGTATTCGAACACCTTGCGACTGTATTGTCGCATCAGATCTGCAGTCCTGTTCAGCTGAAGGAATCCAACATCCTTTTAACACGTCTGAAGAGAAATGAAGCAGTTCTCTCGCTCCAACAGCTGAATAAGCCAAATAAATCTCCACTTAAGTCGACTGACATCCCGACTCCACAGCAGGGGAACAAATAATTGCTTTTTGGTTTCCGGTGTTAGATTTCATGTCACAAGATTAATTCAGCAGTGAGTAAAAAGGACCTTGGAGATAGATGGATTAATTCAGCACTCTTTCACCAGGGCAGCAGTTTATTCAGCGCTGTGAGAGTATGGGAGAACTTTAACAGCCTAAAGACCCCGAGTAGCAACATCTGAGGCTTATATCATTATTTTACTGCCAAACGTCAAGATATCTCAATCAGTGAGCAGGATTCAGTCTGCTGTAATGAAGATGTTTGCTTTGCTCTTGGAAACATCAGAAGATGACCTGTTCGATCCCGATTTTCCTTTGAAATGACCAACATGAGCACATTTTCACTGTCACTTGCACAATCCAAAATGTGTCATGAACCACAACAATAAAAATCATCTGAGAGGCGGAAGAAGAAATGATCATCTAAAGCCTTTATCACAGAGATAACAGAGATCTGAGGTCAGGGATCGCTATAATATATAATAGGATCGTTTATAATTAGGCAAATAAAAGAAGCCATATAAATATCTGTTACTGTTTTTGCAGCGATCACTGACTGTTTTTTCCTTTCAAAATGGCTGCTACTGATGGTGCTTAATAACCTCTGGTGTGCACCATCATAAATGTTCCTCAGCTTTGGCCTGAAACTCGTTTTCTGCGTAGAGAGAATAAAACCCCCAGTGGCCGACGCTCTTCCTTGGATTTGACGAGTCTGGTAGAGAGAGCAAGCATCACGGTGTAGCGCCACCATTCTGGAGATGTCTCCTAGAAGAAGGTTCCTGATGCCACTGTTCATCCTACCCAGGTTAAACCCTTCAGCTGACAGAACTGCAGACATTACAGCGTTAACCCTTTGGGGGTCTGCGGCTATTTTGACTTTAAAAATTCATGTGACTGGTATGTTTTTGTTTGTTTGTTTGTTTTTCTTCAGCGCAACCCATCTAACCCGAGCCGAATATTTTTCCCCATGTTTGTTAATACGACAAAAAAAACAAAAACAAAAAAACAAAACAAAGATATTCCAATAAACACATATAAACTGCCCTGTGCACAGTTTGACAACCAAAACGAACACTGTAGAATTTCTATACTAATTTTATCTTATTATATAATCTCCAATTCTATGTGGTCTATCAACAAAAAATTTGAATCGTTATCTTTTACTTCGGTCTGAGGGTGTAGAATTTATTTGTCCATTGGTATTTAATACTATTAAATGTTTGTATAAATCTGTTTTGTACTTATACAGCGCTTTGGTTTCAACTTGTTTTTAAAATGTGCTTTATAACTAAATAAACTACACTGAACTAGATAAAATCCACACTGAAGTTAGAAAGATGTATCATCAGTGATGCAACTTCATCACAATGTAAACACAAACACGTACATGTTTGAAATCTGTGCTTTCAGCATTAAAAAAGGATTGTTTGCAAACCACATTATGGACCAACGTGCACCTTATTCAGAGAGTTAAAGCATTTCCGGTTGCTTTTCTCTTCTGGCCTGTGCTGCAGCACTGCTACTGTGGAAGTTTTGTCTCTTTCTGTGGACTGGCGTATGTAGTGCTACAGGAAGGGGGATGGAATAAATGCCCTGATCTGGTTGTACTGAACTTTTCAGGCTGAACTCGAGGACCTCGAGAGGGATGCAGTTTTCCCACTGGCTGGATCGTCTGGAGTCCCGTATGGCCGGGAGCATCTCTCAAACACTCTTATCGCTCCTCTGCTCAGATTACAGAAATAGAAAATAGTCCTAGGAGGGCAGGGACTGCTGGTGATGACGGAGAGAATCAGTTCTGTCCAGGCGATGGCTGTTCTTTCTGCTCGTCTAATTTAGACGACGGAGATGGAGTCAGGCTCATGGATGCATAACTTAAAATGCTAAACGCTGAACTGATAACGCATCACATGGCAGCTGTGGATTACTCACACTTACAGACACAGTTTCTATGGCAATTTTATATCATATAAATAATTATTACAGAATTTATTATTATTATTAATGCACAACGATTACACTGGAAATCATCATGCATCATGAACAGGACATACAGAATTGAATGAATACGGAATCCTGGTTAAAGAACTCCTCTAATCGAATACTGATGAACTTGGTGATGACACTGAACTGTGAGGATATTTAATAGACAGCTGTCCTATAATTAAACTTTTTAATGTATTTTTTTACTCATTTGCAAAGCAGAATAAGTTATTCTAAATGTTATTAATCTTCGCCGATGAGGAAATATACATTCACCGTCACATATTTTACTGTATGGTCTTCTGCTGTTGTCGCTCATCCACCTCAAGGTTTGATGTGTTGTGTGTTCTGAGATGCTTTTCTGCTCACCACGGTCATAAAGAGTGATTATTTGAGTTACTATAGACTTCCTGTCAGCTCTGGTCATTCTCCTCTGATCTCTCTCATCAACCAGGTGTTCTAGCCTGCAGAGTCTCCTCTCACAGGACGGTCTTTCAGCTTCTGAAATACTCAAACCCGTCCATCTGGTACCAACAACCATACAACCATGCCACGCTTAAAGTCACAGAGATCACCCCCTTCGTCCCTAATCATGTTTGATGTGAACATTAACTGACGCTCTTGACCTGCACCTGCATGATTTTATGAAGAAATATTTTAAGGTACAGTATACCTGTCAACCTAACCATAATAAACAACAAACATACAGGAAGCTGTGTGTGCATGTGTGTGTGTGTGTGTTACTCTTGAATGCCGTGTTGTGTATTGTGTAGCCTGCTGGAGGCTACAGATAGAGTAGCAGTCAGACCTCGATGGGGTATACATCAGGCCTCGATGGATTCGATCTGTGCAGAGATCCTAATCCTCCTAGATCTGATTGAAGATAAGTTATTGTAAAGAGAGGTGTGTTCACAGTGTTCAACTGGTACTAAAAACCTGTCTGCTAGTGGATCATCCCTATACCAAACCATTAATGCATAAATCTCTCCACTGTCTAATTGAATAATTCATTATAGTCTAAAATCGGAACAGTTAAGAGTTACTGTGTGATTCTTTAGCTTGCCCATGTTAGGAGCGACCATCATTTTTATTTCCTTCACTCGTCGTTATAATTTGCTCTATGCATTACAAAGCATACAAAATCCTTTCATCACCCCAGCAGCCAGATGACATTCATTTTACATCGATGATACTGCACTAAGATAGCCAGCTGGTCCACTCGGATCCACCGTGCACAGGAGGCACTTATCTTTAACACACATCAGGAAGCCTGAGATGGAGGAAACGGCAATTAACAGACCACTGGGCTGAACTCCAATTCATACCAGCAAGGCAGGATCATTTAGAGAGAGAGAGAGAGAGAGAGAGAGAGAGAGAGAGAGAGAGAGAGAGAAGCCACAGTGGCTCGTGATTACTGTACTGGAGAGAGAGAGAGAAGCTGATTAAAAATAAATGGGAAGCTTTTCACTGGAGGTTACGCATTAATTCGTCTGCTTGTGTTGCATCAAAGATTGAGAAACAAGGAATGAATCTGGCACAGAATAGTATGAGGTGGAACTGTCTGTGCTGGGGCAAATGGATGCACTCTAACTGGAAGACAGACTCAAGCATTTAAAGCCAGTGTAAGTGATTTTCCTCTTAGATTAATGAAACAGCCAGTATAATGGTGCTGAAAGTGCGCTATACTGACACCTGGCGGCTGAGCGTAGTGAAGAGATTACCATCACTGCTGCTATTTTAGTCAGTGTTGTGTGATCAGTATTTGTGGCACAATTTATTTACACAGTACCTGTATATGTAAGGAATAACACACAACGGACTGTGCTGTAATACGAAAATAATCCACAGCGGACTGGTGTCATACGGCGTGAGACGAAGTTGATTGCATATAACAGCATGCCAAAAAGTGTTTAATTCCTCTCATCATATAGCAATTTGCCAACAGTTTTATTTATTAATGAACAACACATCACACTTTTAATCCGTTTATAATTACATTGAAATGTTATGGACTGCCCAAGAGACAAGTTAGTTCCTGTTCTCGCTTACGTTATAGCAGCTATAAACACTCGTTCCCTCAGCAGACTTTTTTTCTCTCTCTTGAAGACAATAAGACAAAAAAAAAAAAAAACACACAACGCAGCTTGTCATGTTACAAAGAAACCACAAAAACGTAGCCTCCTGTCCTGAAGATGTTGGAAAACCTGCTGACCGTTACAAAGCCCTGACACCGGAGACTCCTTCCATAAATATTAGAGCAACGTCAACGATTATACGTTTATTTTACAGTTAAAAGTTTTTTTGAAAATACTTCCAGCTCCGTTGATCTGCTGTAATCTATAAACGTCCCACATAGATGTTGTGCAACATCATTCCAGAAAATGTTATACCCTGTTTATGTGTCTCTATAACAACAACAACAACAACAACAACAACAATTTTATCCAATTAAAAAAAAAGATATCAGGTCTTTTTTCAATCAAAACTACACCCTTTTTCATACACTAGATGTGGGTTTATTCTTGTAAAGATTATTTCAGTTTCATCACACACATAAAACTCCTGGGAATCAAATAATTACCTACCAATCTTTCTGACAAATTTCCCAAAAGTGAATCTTACCGTAAACGACACACTGCTGCTGGTATGAGCTTATTAAAAGAAGTCACCTCAAATAAATTGCCTAAAATCATGGAACAGAATCTGTTCAGTCCTCTTGGAGGAGAAATGTATAAATATGTGACTTAATTTGGGTCAGGAAGAAAGAACATGCTGAACAAGTGCAGGTAATGAGTCCAATTTATCTCCATTCTACCAACTGCACTTCACTGTAATCACTGACAATTCCTCTGATTTATTCCCTCCATCAAGACCTGTATAAAGAACATCATAACTTACCGTCTGCTCACTTCTTTCATTCAAAGCTACAACCAGCCCCTCAAAACCTACAAACCAGCCCTTATCATCACTGAAGTAGTGAGGGGGTGATGGGGTGTGGCAGGCAGTGTTGGGGTGTGTCTGCACACCTAAATGTGTTTGATAAAA
The DNA here is from genome assembly GCF_023375685.1 of Ictalurus furcatus. Taxonomy (NCBI): domain Eukaryota; kingdom Metazoa; phylum Chordata; class Actinopteri; order Siluriformes; family Ictaluridae; genus Ictalurus; species Ictalurus furcatus. Next base: position 24,610,090 of record NC_071272.1, on the reverse strand, counting down.
AAAAAATAAATTTTGAAGACGCTCGAGTGTGTTTTTGGATGAGAGTAGAGGCTTCTTTCTTGAACCCCTTCCAAACAGCTTGTGGTGATGTTGGTGACTTCGGATTGTAGTTTTGGAGACTTTCTGACCCCAAGACACAACTAACTTCTGCAGTTCTCCAGCTGTGATCCTTGGAGATGTTTTATCCACTCGAACCGTCCTCTTCACAGTGCGTTGAGACGATATAGACACACGTCCAATTCCAGGTCGATTCATAACATTTCCAGTGGACTGGAACTTCTTAATTATTGCCCTGATGGTGGAAATGGGCATTTTCAATGCTTGTGTTATTTTCTTATAGACACGCCCCACTGTGTGAAGCTCAACAACCTTTTACTGCACATCACAGCTATATTCCTCGCTCTTAAACATTCTTATGAATGACTAAGGGAATTTGGCCTGTGTGCTACCTCATATTTATACCCCTGTGAAACAGGAAATCATGGTTGAACAATTTCCTGTTCCTAGTCTCCCAGGAGTACTAAAAATAAATGAAAATATCAATGTAATATACTTCAAATAGATTTATGAATTAATAGAGGTGCCAATAATTGTTGCACACCTATATTTAAAGTTTGGGGGGGGGGGGGGGAGGTTTGTTAAACCTGTGTTGTGTTTGTAATTGTTTGATATCCATGAGAGCAGAGAATTTTTGCAAATGTTTTTAACAAAATATCAAAAGGTTAAACAATAAAGAGACTTTTTCCACAGCCTTCTTTGCTCATATTTACCCAGGGCGCCAATATTAATGGAGGACACTGTAGGTCTCAAAACCTAAAAATTAATGAACTGCCCTAAAGCAGATATGATTTCTCTGTAACACCTAATAATGCACTTCATTTCAGCCTGACTGTCTCGGCTTAGTTAGTATACAACCGTTTGCCAAAGCAATCTTCCTCAGTATTACACCCGGGCCGATTCTCCCGAGAGGTAATTAATCTTCTGCGGAGTTGTGTGTTGACTTGGTGAATTCTGGCCAACTAGGTTTTTGATACTTTTCATTTATTACTGCATAGGAACCCATTTTCTTTCGACTGGGTTCTGAGTGTGTTCGATCCAAGATATCTTTAAGTTTGTTCATCAGAAATCTTTCTTGCGATTTTCTTTCTGGAACGGAAGATGAGAGGCTGCTTTATATAGATGCATCAGCTATACGTTCTGTAGTGATGTACAACCCAATACAAATGCATTATTCAGAGATATTATATAATAAATATATAATATAATATAATATAATATAGACCTTCATGTGAAGGTTGAAGAAGAAGGTTGCCAGGTCTCAGCAAAATTCCCACCACAACTGCAACTCCATAAATACACACAAAGACTTTATACTAGTCTAAAGAAATTCATTTCCGATTCATTTACAGAGCCACCGCTCCACATAGTCTATGCAGACGATGCCCTGTGTATCCCTGCTGGGGTTTACCAATAATAATCATTTAATTCATTTTAAAACGTATAACTTCTTATAATGAAATGTCACTTAAAGGACTCCATTTGGATTCACAGCAACACCATGTCCAGGTTTGTAGTCGATTAGATTCTCATGTCTGATCTCTCCGGAATGTTGCAAACCTAAAAAAAAAAACTGAAGTAAATCCGATCAACTATTATTAGCTTTATATTGTCGTTAACTACGAACAGCATTTGTGAAAGACTTTTCTGTTTTGAAAGAGTTTCCTACCTCAGTCAGTCACACTAAATCACTAAATAGAACGCTTTCCAGAAAGTTCTGCAGTGTATGGAGGAGCTGAATAAAAGTTATGTTCTGCAAATTTCTATTCGTTGTTAGAATTAGTGAATGACGTGACTATGAAAATGACTTATTTTTCACAACAGCACTATTATTATTATTATTATTATTATTATTATTATTATTATTATTATTTCCTTCAGTATTTCCAGGGCATAGAGGTCAGAGCTGACTTCACACCACGACTACTTCTGGTTTAAATACAAATACACAGCACGATTTGAAGCACTAAGCAGATCCAGCTACAGATTTACTGATCTCTAGTTTAGTAACAGGATGAAAAGTGTTCGATTTCAGACGAACACACATGTTCAGCTTGATTTCCAGATCAGCATGAAGCTATGCAGCAATCAGCAGAGACAAAGCAAGGACACCTGCAGAAATCCAGGAGAGGCACAATTTCTCCGTTTCAGCGCTGAAGCAGAACAGATTTCCCCGTTTTTCATCTCTTTTACTTTGCTTCAAAATGGTGGAACTGGACAGCACCGAGTCTATTTATGTCCGACGTGCAGACACTGACTGTGATAAATAAATAAATAAACAAACAAACAAACAAACAAACAACACACAATTACGAGTGCAGTGAATGAAGCGGAAACGCAGGAACCATGGTGAATACGTGTAAAGCAGAAATGTTTGTGTTAGTAACCTATTGTCAGATCTGTGGGGGAGAAAATAAATTTAATTTTAACTCACTGAGAGAGAGAGAGAGAGAGAGAGAGAGAGAGAGAGAGAGAGAGAGAGAGTGTGTGTGTGTGTTTAGTCCCCAACAGTCATTTATAACATGTGTTGAATTATTTATGTGTCCTGCATGTCATCACACAGCTAATTGTTCTTGTGATTTTTCTGTCTTCAACATTTTCACTGCTGCCTGCGAGAAGCATCTAATTAACTCCTGCTATTAGACACGAACTGCAGCGAAGACCAATCTCAAATTACACGTTGGATGTGTTAATGTTAATCTAGACAGCTTAACTGAAGACAAAGACATAGATTTATGTGCTATTAGATACTATTTTGATTATAAGGATTAAGTGATTGTAATCAGTCCAGACAGGTCAATAAACAAATGCTGATGAAGTTGAAGTGACAGGAGGAATGATGATAACGAGTCTTTATTGATCACATGTACATTACAGCACAGTGAAATTGTTTTCTTCGCATACCCCAGCATGTCAGGAGGTTGGGGTCAGAGCGCAGGGTCAGCTATGATACAGCGCCCCCTGGAGCAGAGAGGGTTAAGGGCCCTGCTCAAGGGCCCAACAGTGGCAGCTTGAACCCCCGACTTTCTGATCAGTAACGTTAACCGAGCCTTAACCGCTAAGCCACCACTGCCCCAATAGATTGGTGAGAGCGTTTCACATCAATAATGTACTTGAATGAGAAATGAATAAATGCAGCGTTGCTCATCTGCATTCCAAGTCTTGTTTCAGAACAAATGGATTGTGTTAGAATGAGGTTAGTATTTTTATCATTTATATCATACTCCATCATCCATCTGTTTTTGTTTTTTTTTTAAATGCATGTTATTAGGAGAAACTAAAATTCAAGGATTTAAACTATGAACACGTGAAATGTTTCTAATGAAGCAGCCTGTAGAAAATAATGGGCGGGGTCTATTTAACACACTTTCTATAATATTGTTTGATAGATATTTTCCCTCTTATTATAGCTGAAAGGACAAAGCTTAAACAAACTAAAGCCACTCTATAAATGCAGAACAACAACAAATTCATTCCAACCTAACTTCAAATCTTCACTAAGTCCCAGGTGTCACAAATATGCAGCTCTCGACACCAAAATTCAAAGTAAGTCGCTTAAAATATACATTTAAACATGAAAAACAGGAGCAAAAAGGATTAATCTCCCTGCTCCTTGTAATCAGAAGATCACCTGAATGCAAACGTCTTCTTTTCGGTTCCAGGAGCTTCTCGGTGCATCCAGAGATCCGCAGCTTTTCTGCTTCTTCGGTTCAGAACATGTACACGTGTAGAAGAACAAACTAACTGCGTAGCTACTTTCCTCCTTATTAAGTGGAAACTAGCTAGTGTTGTTTTTTCCCTCCAAAAACTGACTCCTCCCACTATCCCTTTCCCAACAACCATATGGGCCAGGCCACACCCTAATACGGCTCAGCCGATGAAAAAAGCGCAGGGTCAGAAAAATAAGAAAAGAAAAAAGTCCTCAGAGTGTCGGTCCGTACAGGAGCTTTTTGTGATTGTTGAGTCCAAAAATGTTTGATTTTGCTGTGTTTCTTCTAGATTTTTTAAATCATTTTCAGCGTCTGATAATTAGAAGAACAATAATATCTGTCATGGCTAATAAACATAGATTAGCTTTAGAGTCCTTGTTTACAAGAAAACATAAGAAAAATATATTATAAACAGATTCATTATTTCAGAGTTTCAGAAACAGCTGAAGGAGTTCAACTTTATGTAATATACAGTATACAATAGTGATTTTTAAAAAAAATTTTTAAACAGCACATGGAAAGGTTTCTCTTTAAATCTGAATTTCCTGTGAATGTCAGTGCTAATACGAAACATTTCCTCTTAAAGTTTTTTTTTTTTTAATGTACACATTTTTGAGACTGTGAGTCAGCATTACAGTTGATTGTGATAAATATTTGAGGAGAAACTACAGGAGAAGCTGAAGGTGTTAAGAGATAATGTGACTGGATATACTGAACAAGGAAAAGCTTTTAATGGAAAGATGAGAGGAAAAGATCTCTGAACTGCAGATTAAAATAGATGCTGAAAGACTTCTACGCTCGGTTTGGACATTGGAATGCCAACATTCAACCAAAAATAATGAATATAAATTAAGAATGAAGTAAATAAGGAAAACACAGAGCAGCGGATCACCTTCTCAGGTGCACAGGTTGGTCGGGGCGTTGCTGGGATTGTTGCAAATGTTAGCAAACTATAAAACCAGATAAAACAGAGTCCTTGTGATCGACTGCTCTAGATCTGACGTTGGAATAAAGGAATATAATCCAGTGATTCATCTTCTACTCTTCAGATGATTTGTGGTTTTTTGACAGCTAAACCAAGCTTACAAACCATATAACGCCTTACTGCTTGACGGGACAGTTGCAGCTCGTCTTCGTAAAGAATTAATCTAATAGTTTAATGAAAACCCACAGACGTGAATGAACACAAATAAACGCTGCGAGAGATCAGATCCTAAAGTAAATCTCAGTAGGAATTCTCTCAGGGTGAAAATCTTTATTAGTACACAACATCCCTACGGTCATATTAAAAGAAGATAACAATAGATTGCGTTTTATTTATTTATTGGCCAAATATGCGATCACGTCCATCTCTCATGAGAAAACCAAAACTGTCCTTCCATCCCGATACGTAACAAAATCACCTCCTGGGACAGGTGACACTTTCGGAACAACAAAGCAAATATTTTAGGTAAAGGTATTCTAAGGTAAATATCATTTAAGACTTAATATATATGAATCCCTGACACACAGAACCTCGTGCTGACGATAAGTTCAGGTCTGATTCAGGTCAGTTTCTCTCCTCAATGTTTTCTTCATCACAGTAATGGATTCTTAAAACATTTCTCTCTTATCATCATTATTAAATATGATTCCTGGTCAGAACTCCACACTCAGGTTCCATCTTGTAATGCCAGACCTCGTCATACTGTCCATAATAACAGTCCAGGGCCTTCGTTAGAACTGCACAGTATGTAAAAGTCTACTGGACGCACGACTGACATGGCTCTAAGCCGTGGGGATCGCAGGCCGGGCAGCGTAACTCTCGGATAGACTCGTTGAAGCGGTTGGCCAACATGGAAAGCTTACTACCATGGCACAGGGAACACGGAGCGGTACCCGAACCTCCACACTGCTCACAGCCGCCTGTTTCCTGCAGGGTAAAGGAAACAAAAAGCAAGCACACGGGGAACAGTTACCGGATATCTACGTGACGGAAAGGCAGTGGGATCTATACACTTCCACGTTTCCATAACAGCGCAGTATTTTATTGATTAGGCTCCTGACTTTGGGAAGAAGAGCTCGTTAGTGATATCGGAGCAGATTAAGAGCAGACACTCACAGGAACATGAATTCTGTATGATCATAAAAGGGCTGTTTATAGAGCCCAGTTGGAATGACCTGAACAATTTAGAAAATCACTTTGAAATCCAATAATTCAGGACGGACAGATTTGATCCCATCCTTCCGTCTCATACGTCTGCATGCTTCTTAAACTTAACTTACATCAGGAAACCTCTCCAGATTAAAACAAAAACAAAACAAAAACCGGTTCAGTTACAGTGCTTCATTTGAGAAAAGTAGGAAATAAGTGACTAATAATTTTCCCTGAGTTCGGTTCAGTGTTATTATTCAGTGTAATGAGACTTAAGCTCTAAGTTTTGTTAGAGGATTAAAGAAGAGATCAGAATAAAAACTGCTAAGTTTTTAATTTTCAGTTAAGAAGGGAAATGGGTGGCTCAAGTAATCAGTTTACTAATGTATAGAATTATTTACCTTTTAAGAGAATGGACAAAAATGACTGTGGTGGAAACAAAGACCCCCAAAAATGATGTAAAAATAATAGAGCTATTAGACATGTATCCATGTATCCATGGTTACATGAACAGGTACAAAACTCAGCACCTGAACATTATAACTACAGTTTATATTGTGTGTCTGGACACGTTTGTTGAAAAATGTAGAATTTTTGAATGCAAATAAAATCGATTATATCCAGCGTGGTTGTGGATCTTTGGCGCTTCAGCACATTTTGCAGCTGGACGTCCAGGGACTGTTGTAAAGATTTACAGATGAATGAATTTTGCTCAGTACCTGGATCTTTCACCTGGTTGACTTGGCCAGAAAAGTATCTCAGTGGTTAAGGCTTTGGGAAATATGTCTTATACCTCTGTAAGGATTTGAAATAAAATATGTGGTGTTATTTCAACACGTGCACAAAACTAAAACATATCCAAAGAGATCTGTGGAACAAAATCTGTGTGCAAGAGTCTCCTGTCGTTGGAGACATTCCAGGAAGAGGTTCAGTGCTGGTATTCTCACCAGGAGACGCTTCAGGGCAATATGAAGTGTACTGGTCCTGATCATTTTCAAACCATTGCGGAATGTTTAAAAAAAAAAATACAAATAAAATACCTTTGTCGTAAAGTAAAACTACAGCACTCCCATATGCTCAAAATGTCACTTATTTATAGAGTATGTGATGTTTTATATTTTTATTTTTTGTTATTTTCATGAAGGGTGCCTATGGTGAGTTCAAATCCTGACAGAGAACATGATTGGTCGTGCTGTCTGAGGGACGCTAGCCAATCGTGTATGGTCTGTGAACTCATGCATGCAGATATGCAGGTAGATATCGCTTTCCTCTGAATGTGTTACGCTTCCCTGTCACGCAGCATGAGCAGAAGATTGTAGCTGATAGCTGTCATGTGATAGGGGACAGCTGGCTGATGGGGAGGAAGAAATGTTAGCAAGACTGACTCAAGGATAAAATGGATGGAAAAGTAATCACCTCTTCCTCAGGAGCAGGACATCGTTCCTCCTTACGGACACTTTTTGTTCTGTGTCGCCCTTTGGATCTGGGCTCACGGCCTGGAGAAACCTCTCGTCCTTCTCCCCGACCGTGATGGTAGCTTACACCACTCTCAGCTTTTTTACTAGGAGATCGGATGATCTTCAGGTTGCTGGTATAGATGATGATCTTTTCGAAGTCTAAAACTGGCGCCTGAAGGAATCCAGAAAACACACGGGCACAAAGCATATTATTAATAAATTGTATTTAAAAAAAAAAAAAACCCCACAACTACACAAAAGGGTCGTTGAGTCTGTTTTAATCTGTTGCTATGAATACTGAATGTGATGAATAAGGCACAAAGCTCCTTAGAGAGAAACCAGACAAAGAACGTGTGTCATGATGAGTTTGATTTGCTCTGCTGCAGACGCACCACAGAACCGCCGGAGAAGAACTTCATGACTGACACTGTAATAATCCCAAGCACAATTACACACAAAAGCCATTTTCTCAGCAGTCATCCCTAACTATTCCTGGATATTTATATATATTTGACTTGTCTTGAACAATCTGGGACGTCAAAGAGAAGAAAAGCCCCAAAGGACAATCTTATATCTTTTATCTTTATCTGCAGGTTCATGATAATAAATGTGATTAGAAGTTTTGATCAGCATTGTGCGCACACAATAAGTGGAAAAAGAAAAGCAAACCTCACAAGCAAAGCTGTTTAAAAGGTTGTAGGCTGTGCTGGAGATGTTGTGTATAAATAGCTTTGAGAGGGGAAAATTTTTTTATATCCATGAGAAATATAAATTATGTAACACTACAGGTAGAGAGGAAGAAAGTGCTGAGGATTATGTTGCTGAGATTGTAGTATCACACACACACACACACACACACACACACACACACACGAATGTTCAAGCGACTAATCAAATACTATAACGTCTACAATGGATCCTCTGTGTTATCACGACTCACTTTTTCACCTTGTTGATCGCTAGATGTTAACGGTCTGAAGCCACTCACTGCTCGGTACACGTTGATGCGCTGGGCTATAAGTCCCGTAGGAGGACCTACATCCTCACCCTGGACCTCCTCAAAGCTGCAAAGCTGCTCTACGTCCAGGTGCTGAGGGATCTTTGTGTGGATGAAGCTGTGAGGGTACTTCTCCTCAGGACTATCCAGTTCCTGGCCGTCCTCGTAGACGTGCTTCAGCACGCGGCCGCTGTACGACGACGCCAGTTTGAACCTCACCTTCCTCGGCTTACCCTCGTGTCTCGGCCCTGTCTTCTTCGAGCACTCCTCCATGTTTCCTCAGAGGTTGTTTTTGATGATATACGCCTGGCTTGAGAAGTACGAACACCCTGCCGTCGGCGCTCGCAGTACGGTGTAGAGACTTCATCCATTCTTCCCCGGCCTGCTGAATTATTGAGCACGTCAGGTCAGGTGCAGAACAGCAGAGACCGAAACTGAGACCTTGCGCTTTCATCAAATAATCATGGTTGAAGTATCGCAGCAGGAAGGTTTCAACACTGTGCATTGAAGCACATTTTTCTTATTCAACATATGTTTTAGACAGTTAGGAAGCGGAGCTGTGAAGTTCAGCACTTTGGCATTATTCAGCAATTATAGCCTTTCATTTTTCTTTGAGCCATTTTATGTTTATATACTGTTCCAACATTCGACGAGGAGGCAGTAATCTAACAAATAGCGCACCAGTCTGCGTGTATTCCGACAACAATCTGGTCATTATCTCCGCAGATGACTGTTACTGCATTCTAACTCCTACCTTATTTTGACTGTTTGGTGTGTGCTGTTTTATTGTCAAGTCAGTCGTGTGTGAAATTGTTTTTCTTGCTTCCCGATTAAAGGATCATTTGACACGTCAAGCCTCCAGATACGCCAGGCTAAATGATTATTAAACTACACACGTGCTCCACACGTTACTGACCCTCAGGACAAACAGGTTTCATCAGGACAAGAGAGACTTCCTCTGCTTCACGTGTCCTACCTGATTTAAAGATGTAATGTCGTAAGGCTAATTGTCAGGAGGTGCTGGTAAATATAAATAATTATTTGCTGGAGTTATTCAGAGTAAATTCATAGAATGTATTTCCTTTTGCAGGTCCTGAAGGTCTAACAATAACTCAATCTGACAGCATCCTCTGTAAGAACGAGTACTAATGCTACTTGGTACTAATCCCCTCTCAGGATGATTATTATTATTATTATTATTATTATTATTATTATTATTATTATTATTATTATTATTATTATTATTATTATTATTATTATTATTATTATTATTATTATTATTATTATTATGCCTAATAGGCCTCTTATTTTTATTCCTGTGGAGCATCACTGACAAAAGAGAGCAGCCACCAAAAAGGATAATGCAATATTCGTGTGCGTCGTACATTACAGGTCAACGACATCAAACTCATTTTAGTTAACAGGTCACATAACACTCCAAAATAAACCCGTTTAGGAGGCTTCAACAACTTCTTTCAAAGTGTTCATTCATCAACATTTATTTAAAGGTTATACTATTGAAGTGGCGTCTGAAATCTATATAGTTTGCAAAACAATTTACAAATTAAAAAAGCGATTGTGATCTCGTAAGTATTCCAGACGTGGTTAAAGCGTAGCATTTTTTCTGCTTGCTAATGAAGAATCATTGTTGTTTTTATTGCTTAATTATTATTATTATCGCTCTATTTCGCCCCCTAGTGGAGTAACAGACTATCTTTTTTAAAATCCATCCATCCATTTTCTGTACTGCTTATCCTTACTGTGTCACGTTGAACCTGGAGCACAAGGCAGGGGACACCTTGGACGGGGCGCCAGTCCATCGCACCATCGCACAATCACACACACGACAGACACTTTTGGACACGCCAATCAGCCTACAGTGCAGGCCTTTGGACTGGGGGAGGAAACCGGAGTACCCGGAGGAAACCCCTGAAGCATGGGGAGGACATGCAAGCTCCTCGCACACAGGGCCACGGCAGGAATCGAAGCCTCGACCCTGGAGGTGTGCGGCGAACACGCTAACCACTCCGCCACCGTAGAACCTCTATCTGGCCGGTCCAGGCCCATGAGCCGTACGTCTGACGCCCCTTTAATAGGTGAACAAAGACTGCACACGATCATAATTCCATAATTCAGGATGGGAAATATGAAAATAATATATTTCTTTGCAGAGTTCATGTTGAAGATATCAAGATACTTTAATAAAAAACGAACAGAACCGATCTGGCGTGTCAGATCGTGGATGCGCAAACAAAATTTCCACACACACACACGCACACACACACAAAAATCTAGCACTTCTAGAGTTCACTTGAGTTTAGCTGAACTCTGCAGACTCGAATGAACAGTAAGTAATTCAACACTGACGTTTTCTGTATCTACTCTGGCAGATTTGCTGACAGCTAAATGATAAGTTGTCATTTCTGGCACTAACGTGCGTATCCAGAACGTGTGCCCTGCTGCTAACCCACAGAAATGACAGTGTGGATCAGTTCACAGTGTGTGACACTTAAACTCTGTTTACTTTCTGTTCTTTCTACTTTCTTCATGCCATGCAGTAACCTAAAAAGGCTTTGGCGGTTTTCTGCAGAACATTTCAACAGAGTGGCATGTGGAGAGAGCTGGATCAGTGAACTGAACACAAACTCAGGCTGGGAGTCAGCTCCAAAAATCACACTACACCGAATGAATCTGGCCTTGCTTTTATCCAGTGTTTTTGAGCTCCTACATCTTGACTGGTGTTAGAGAAACATCTTCCCTTCGTTTATCATTACCAGAATACAGTCATCGATAGTCAGTGCTGTAGTTCCACAGGGAATTATTTCTTTATCGTTTATGAAAATATCAGATGCTTTATGGAATATGGATTATTTAAAATACATGCACGTCCAAATGATAAAGACATAACCAACACAAAACCTACTGCATCCAATCTAGAAGTAAAAAAAAATGATTCAGAATCAATTGAGAAGATTTTATGATGTTGAGGTTAATTGCTTATCGATTAGCATCAGGTTATCAGTAGCTAATCTATAATATAAGAAGCTCAGTTTGGGAGTTAAATTCCTGTCCTTCTGCTTCATTCGTCTGCTAAGTTAAGTTCTCGGTTTCGTAGCATGCCATTAGTCGAAAGGAGCGTATTCACTCTGCACTGCTCGCGCTGTCGTGTCGTTTCTGCTTTACTTACCGGATATGGCAGGACCTTTAGGGTGTAATGCTGCTGAGGCAAAGCACTTGGAGTCATTAATTATGAGAGTGTGTCACCGTTGCTCAGGGGAAATACTAAAATAGCAGCAATCTGCATGGATGGAACAATCATAACAGCAAATGAATCCAGAAGGATATTCCCATGGGTCTGAAAGGAAAGTCCAGGGTCTGTATTTTTTTATTTTTTTTAGAATTCTCACCTGATTGTAAGGTGAGATGCTTAACAAGCTGCTGAAAACCTTCACTGTTATCGGCTCTGTCCAGAGTTTAGGAAGAATGCTATAATGCTTTATAGTGTTTTAATGCTTTTATTTTTTATTTTTTTCGAAAGCCCCAGTTGACCCAGAGTTCACTTTCTGCCCCTGATGATTACACCTAAGTGTGAAGGGATTGGAATAATGCTGTAGGTTTTTTTTTAATATGAAGCTTCACACTGTGAGCTGTGTTGGGATTAATCAGAGTTGCTGAGCGCTCCAGCAGAGCCAGGGCTCAGAAAGCTGAAGAGATGAACAGAGCAGAAAGGCCTCGTTTTTACACATCGTGCTCTGAATAATTCAGAAATCCTTGTGAACAGGGTGTAAGCTCGGGCCGAGCTTGTCAGATGCTTCCATTAGGAGGTGCTAAGACTTTGTTAAACTGTTCTAGTTTATTGTGTCACGTGTGTGAGGATATTTAATATTACAAAACATATAATGAGGTTTAAGAGCAGCTCCATGCCTGGGCTTTTGGTTCAATAACTATACAGAGCTCTAACTGTAACAGCACCTGTAACCAAAACCGTAACTGTAATCGCACCTGTAACTGTAACTGTAATCGCACCTGTAACTGCACCTGTAACTGCAATCGCACCTGTAACTGCACCTGTAACTGCACCTGTAACTGCACCTGTAACTGCAACTGTAACCACACCTGTAACTGCACCTGTAACTGCAACTGCAACTGTAACTGCACCTGTAACTGCACCTGTAACTGCAACTGTAACTGTAACTGTAACCACACCTGTAACTGCAACTGTAACTGCAACTGTAACTGTAACTGTAACCACACCTGTAACTGCAACTGTAACTGTAACCACACCTGTAACTGTAACTGTGTGACTGATGAACATTTACAATATGCAGCATTGTGTATATTACTTGCTATTTGAGTAATTGAGCTATTTTCTGACTCATAATGTCTGTGTGTGTGTGTGTGTGTGTGTGTGCGTGTGTGTGTGTGTGTGTGTGTGTGTGAGTGTGTGTGTGTTGGAATATTGCTTTAAATCTGTGAGGTTTCTTACAGAGTTCCTGTTCGGTGCTGAATCTATTCATTCATAACCTGAAATATAAATAGAATTTAAGGGGTAAGGAGTCACGCAACCTATTACTCCATCACACTGAAGGAAAAGCAACATCTGTCTTCCTCGGTTTTTCTAAAACAGCAGCCATGAAGAGATTTCCTGAGCGATTCTTTAAACTGATCATATGTTTAATGTCTTTGTACACGGCTCGCTCTGAATGCTCACAAGACCGCAAAATTGTAGGAATTCACACACATGAAACTGCATGAAAAGGTCTGATGGAGTACATTCGAACAGACTGGAGCGCTGAGGCTGGATTCTGATGTTGTGTGAAAAGATGTGGATTCGAACTTCCTGAATAAACTGACCCCAGACCTACGGCTTACTGTACACACCTGAGGGGGAGAGAACACAGCTCTGTGTGTGTGTGAAGTTCTTCCTCAGTGAGTGACTGATGAGCTCTGACACATGCAAGTGCACACACACACACACACACACTCGCACACACACGCACACCCACACTATAATTGATCCCCTCATGCCTCCCTCTCTGACAGTTTCTCTGTGAAGAGCTCATACCTGCTGACTTTGAGGAATTTTCTGTTTCTCTTGTTTTTTTCTCCATAGGCTTTTAGATCCTCGCTCATGTTCCTGCTGTACTCGCTTTATCTCAAGCTCCTGTTCCTCTGTAAACTTTATAAATGAGCACTGTGAGCTTCCTGATAGCCGCATTACATAAACTGAAATACCAGCGCAATCTGCATCTCTGCAGAAGAAAAAGAAACGCAAATAGATTCCGAACCGTGTTTCTGTGACAGGAAATAGAGCAGAGCTATTCAAACTTTTACCCTCATGAGGCAGACATATTATTTACTTCTTTCTCTTCTTCTTCTTCTTCTTCTTCTTCTTATTATTATTATTGAAAAATGTGACCGTTCATATAATCATTTTCTACATACAAGCAAATTTAGCTAACCGTTAAGGATTATCTAGATTTTATCATTTTGCTGTTAGCTAATGTTATTGTATTCGTAGCACCGGATAAGATTACTGGCGTTGTGTTTTGGCAGCTCACTAGATGGCAAATAAATGCTGATTAGATGTGTACAATGTGTGTGTTTTATGTCCAATCGCACTCAGACCATACACGGATAGGGGGCGCTAAAATAAGTCATTTTTCTATGGATGTGGATTAGTATTTTGCCCCGCCCCTTGATCGCTACCACAGTAAGGTCTGATCTGGTAACCCCATCCAAAAAATTCTGGCTACAAAACACATGATAGAAAAAAACAAACAAACCACCAAGTCCTCTATACATGAAGATGTCGAGGGAGAAAACAAGGTCATGACTGCACCACTACATGCTTCTTCTAGAGTTTGTGCTTCAGCAACACAGGAATCCAGCAGAGTGCATGCTGAACAAATGAGTTTGTACTTTCCTCTGACTAGGAAGTTTCCTCTGTAGTTTACGCTCTGACTAGATTCAGCAGCAAAGAAAGAGAGCGAGAGAGAGCAAAAAAGAAGCAAAAAAAAAATAGAGAGGAAAAAAATAAGCACAAAAAAGAGAGCAAGAGAGAGCAAGAAAAGAGCGAGAGAGAGCAAGAAAAGAGCGAGAGAGAGCAAGAAAAGAGCGAGAGAGAGCAAAAAAGAAGCAAAAAAAAATGGAGAGGAAAAAAATAAGCAAAAAAGAGAGCGAGAGAGAGCAGTGCTCGCAAAACTGTGAACTCATTCATATTGTGGAAAATAATTCAAATGAAATCCTGCTTTCATCTCGTGAATACTGAACTACTGAATAACCGCTCACCTTTTGATTAAATTATGCATTTATAATATATTATAATCAGACGTGTACACTAAAGATAAAACATATTGATGGGACGATTTCTCAAAAACGAAAGGTCATATTTTATAATTCCTTAAATGACTCGTTTGCCAACTTTGACACATTTCAAACTGAGCTGTTTTGTAAAACAAGAATTTGATTTCAGTCATTAAACCATTTATTCCTGAGCTCATCTACATCACACACCCCTCCTCACGGAGCCACGCTCCGAGGGAGAAATACAGCGTGTTGAATCCGTGTCTTTCTCTCGTACAGGTTTCACACACTTCCATCTTCAAAAGGATTCAGAAACGGGGAAGAATGTGGTGGAAACGTCAGGAAACGCGCACCGAGCTCGTGGACTTGTGCACCAGTGCTGAACGATCTGAATGTGATCATACACACTCTTATTCACATCTAAACCTCACACTTATAGTCGTGAACACACACTCAGTTCTGTTTGTTCTTATTCTTATATCTACACCTGGATACCGAGTCTTTATAATAATCACACCGATAATCCAGACAGATCGCTCAGGAGGGGACGGCTTCCATCTGCATTCCGGTTTCTTCCTCATGTCGTCTCAGGGAGTTTTCCTTCACATCTGTTTCCTTTCGCTTCTTCATCATGGATCTAAATCTACATCTGGATTCCTGTAAAGCTGCTTTGGGACATTGTCTAGTCTTAAAAGAGCTAAAGGAATACAATTATATTGAATTGAATGCAATTAATTGTCCAAAAACTGGTAATTGAGTGCGTCAGGTTTAACACACACGCGCACACACACACACACACACACACACACACACAGTCTCTCAGGAGCACTCTAGTGTAGTGGTAACAGTGTACATCTGTCTCTTCAGTCTCCTCTTCATCTCCCGCATCATCTGACACACAGCGAGAGGATAGCAGCAGAAAACCGTCACCCAGTCCTCACACACACTGCCCTACAGATACACAACACACACACACACACACACACTGTTCAGATCACACACAGAGATACAGAAGCAAAACAAATCATGCCTATGATATCTTCTTTTAAAGAAGGATATGTATAAATAATTCAATATTTAATATTTAATATAGTAAGTTTCATTTGTCTGCTAGTACCTATGTTCACCTGCATTTCATACAGCAGGTGTGTTTCCTGATATCATTAGCCAGGTTTCTTCCAGATCTTGGAGGCCTCTGAGTGTTTTTTATTTTGTTTTAAACTAGCTCAAAAACTTGCATAAAAACCACGACCCTATGTTTATATAGAGTGAGCATGGGGCACCGTGATTCCTGTCCCAATGGGCCCGTAATCGTTAGAGCTTGTTGCAGTTCCCATGTTTGACCACTAGGTGCGCTAATAACTCGAAGGAGCTAAATGGGGCAGTGAGCACGCAACATGTAGAAAGGCGAGAGAATCAACGGGACGTCGGCTCATATCTGTCAAATAGTGACATTTTTAAAAAATCTCTGATTACGCAAAAGAGATCATTTAAAACGTATGGAGTTAAATGAGAACTTTATGAAGATGAAATATTGTATATGGTGGTGGGGGGAGGGGGAACGGAGGGGAGGGGGGGTTGTCCACGGATGAGCTGCCACTTCTTATAACACACTTTACACTATAACACAATCCAAACCCCACATTTAATACCCAGATTTTAATTAAGAGTATAAAATCACTTTCCATAACGCCCGATCAGTATAATTTCACTGTTTGGGAAAAATGCTACTTATCCAAAATTATTTTAAAGGTTCAGCTGATTATATGTAATCAAGAGAACAGCAGGAGATCACAAACATGCACAAATGAAAAGAGAAAAGAAAATATAACCATGAACAGAAGCAGGCTGTGGCGACTTATTTCAGATTCAGATCATTTCTGCATTGAATTATTTAAATATATATGTGGATATATCTGTAAATATGTCCATTTACTGTAGCTCACAGGGAAAATATCATTCGTAACGTTTGACTAGTCTCACATTTAAATTCTCTTAATGAAATCACCTCAAAACCTTTCTCCAGACTCTAAACCGACACGTGACTCTGAGAGCAGAGCTTTCATTGCTGTTGAGTGCGACGGAGATTTAAAAGGTTTTATTTGGTGGTTTAATGCATCACTGCTTCTGTAGTGGAGTTTAACTCAAACATCTCCATTCGTGGGCTGTTTTAATGCTCCAAGCTTCCCTGTGCATTCTCTCCGAATCACGGTATTATGATTCAACACACAGTAGAGCGACGTCTAGCTCTTCACCGTTAAACACTCACCCTGATTTTGAAACGTTCTCTGAAGGCGACCCGCATCGCCAGAGTGGAGGCAGGTAGCAGAGGCAGACACAAACACTCTCCATACTGATGAGCCAAAATCACATCCAGACAACACGGCATAAACACACCCGCTATACCTGAGAGAGAGAGAGGGAGAGAGAGAGAGAGAGAGAGAGAGAGAGAGAGAGAGGGAGAGAGAGAGGGAGAGAGGGAGAGAGAGAGAGAGAGAGGGAGAGAGGGAGAGAGAGAGAGAGAGAGAGAGAGAGAGAGAGAGGGAGAGAGAGAGGGAGAGAGAGACAGACAGACAGAGAGAGAGAGAGAGAGACTTTGACTTTTGACAGTCCTTTATTCTAATCATTTGTGATGTGCCAACACCGCCGTAACATTCTGCAGCAAATAAACGGCATTTTTATATACCTACTTAAATAAACAAATAGGTAAATAAATAAAAAATTGCATAAACCAACATGTTATAAATCCAAATCCAGAGAGAGAGAGACAGAGAGAGAGAGAGACAGAGAGAAAGAGAGAGAGAGAGAGAGGGAGAGAGGGAGAGAGGGAGAGAGAGAGAGAGGGAGAGAGAGAGAGGGAGAGAGAGAGGGAGAGAGAGACAGACAGACAGAGAGAGAGAGAGAGAGACTTTGACTTTTGACAGTCCTTTATTCTAATCATTTGTGATGTGCCAACACCGCCGTAACATTCTGCAGCAAATAAACGGCATTTTTATATACCTACTTAAATAAACAAATAGGTAAATAAATAAAAAATTGCATAAACCAACATGTTATAAATCCAAATCCAGAGAGAGAGAGACAGAGAGAAAGAGAGACAGAGAGAAAGAGAGAGAGAGAGAGACAGAGAGAGACAGAGAGAGAGAGGGAGAGACAGAGAGAAAGAGAGACAGAGAGAGAGACAGAGAGAAAGAGAGAAGCACAAAAAAAAATTCAGTCATAAATGTTTTATCAACATTATTTTTGAAAATTTTGGTCAATTTGAGGAAACCTTGCAGCTTCATTTTCTCTCCCTCCCTCCCTCCCTCCCTCCATCTCTCTCTCTCTCCCTCCCTCTCTCTCTCTCTCCCTCCATCTCTCTCCCTCCCTCTCTCTCTCTCTCTCTCTCTCTCCCTCCCTCCCTCCCTCCCTCCCTCTCTCCCTCTCCCTCCATCTCTCTCTCCCTCCCTCTATCTCTCTCTCCCCCTCCCTCCCTCCCTCCCCCTCTCTCTCCCTCCCTCTCTCTCCCTCCCTCTCTCTCTCCCTCCCTCCCTCTATCTCTCTCTCTCCCTCCCTCCCTCTCTCCCTCTCCCTCCATCTCTCTCTCCCTCCCTCTATCTCTCTCTCCCCCTCCCTCCCTCCCCCTCCCTCTCCCTCCCTCTCTCTCCCTCCCTCTCTCTCTCCCTCCCTCCCTCTATCTCTCTCTCCCCCTCCCTCCCTCCATCTTTCTCTCCCTCCCTCCCTCCCTCCCTCCCTCTCTCAGTCAGCAGAAGGCAGAAACTTCTTTGTGATTTCTAAACTGTGTCAGGAGTGAAAATAGAGCTGAGTGTTACAGCAGCTTCTGTTAAATGAGCCTGATCTCACGCTGTTCCCTGAAACTGAAATCCATCAGAGTCTCGCCAGCAGCGTCACTCAAACCTGCTGTACGAGTTCCTGCGTTGTTTTCTGTATTTGGGACTAAGGTGTTATGATTCTGATCGAGTAGCATCTTGCTATGTGGGGCTGTTCGATTTATGGGGCTCTTTTTTTAAATAAAAGAAGAGCATGAATTTTGTATATTATGTTTAAAGTACAAACAACTTCATATATTACCTCATTTATCGATCTTTTATTACATTCGAGTGTAAATGTAAGCGTAAGGCCAAACCACCGTAACGTTTTCTGTCCTTCGTACTAGCATGTGCATGTTGATCAGGTGTGACGTGCAAAGTTCATTTGCATAGTGACGCCCACAAAGTGGAAGTTATTTTGACTCACTTCTACACCAATAAAAATATTTATTAATAATAATAACGATGATGGTATTATTATTAATAATCATAATCATAATAATAAGCTCCTCCTCTTCTTCTTTTTCAAATTCAACAATATTCTGGTCGACGGTTTTACATGTATACTGCCACCTAGTGTTTGGTATCCCAAGTGAAGTGTTTAAAATAGATTAGATAGAATAGAGATTCCTCTCACAGCCCTTCAAAAAACTACAATGTTGTATTTAAAGGCTGCTGATAAGATCAACAATACTTTATACTTGAACATATATTCTCATGGTTTAAAATAGTTTTATTACATTTATTACTGAACTCATTATTATTGAAGGTCTGGGTGTGAATAGAAACCCTCAGAGATTATAATATCGTAATAACCTTCTCAAATCTTCACAGTTGTCTTTCACGAGTATTTCCTCACAGGCTGAAATGAGTTACGAGTACATTCACATCTCCATTAAACAGCTTCACACTTCACACTTCACACACACACACGCTGCTTCTTTTCTCATCTTTTTCTGTACATTGGGAACGTTAACGCTGTAATGTTTTTCACAACAAGAAGCTCATTTCCTCTTACAGGTGCTGGCGTCGTCACACACATCAAACAGACCCGTACTCCAGTCTCCGCCCGTCTGTGTGAGAGTGGTCACCGTCGTGGTCGTTACTCCGAGACCGGGCTGAGTCAGTACAGGAAGTCCCGCCCTGTCGCTCCATGATGCCCATCCTTCAGCTTGTGTAGCAGGAAGTTCCCTACATCGTTCACCAAAATCCTCCATTTTGTCCCCGGACTTCAGCAGAGGCAGCTGCTGCATGATTCGAATAAACGGAGAAAACTGGAGAAAATTGTCTCTTTTGACACGAGAGATGGTCCTGATCTGGCCAAACACAAACGTGGATGGTGTTGAACAGTTCCTGACTCGAGAGCAGGGCGAGTTTTTCACTTTAGTGACAGGACTGTGTTAATACAGATAGCGGCCTGGCTGGGAGGCACAAACAAGCTGTACTGTAAAGATAAGAAATCCTCAGAATAGCTCGCTTTCTCTCTCTCTCTCTCACACACACACACACACACACACACACTAAAGAAACATATGAATGCACCACTCATTCATCTCACAATTGCTAAACAAATCAAGACACACAAATGAAGCAAGAGGAGCTTAGCGGTTAGCACGTTTGCAGCACACACCTCCCGGGTTGGGGTTCGAATCCCGTCCCTGCCCCGAGCGCATGGAGTTTGCATGTTCTCCCCGTGCTTCAGGGGTTCCCTCCAGGTACTCCGGTTTCATTCCCCAGTCCAAAGACATGCGCTGTCGGCTGATTGGTGAGTGAATGCGCGCCCCGCGATGGATCGGTACCCCGTCCAGCGTGTCCGTCACCGTGTACCCGAGACCCCCGAGACAGGCTCCAGGCTCCCGGCTACCCAGCGTAGAATACGCGGTACACAAAATCGATGGAAACGACGCAAAAACCCAGACAACTCACACAAACAAACCTCCACGTAAACACAAAACAGTCGTGCGATAAACACCAAATATCACACGAAAGCCTTCTGAGAAACACTTTCATTCAACAGAGAAACTAGTGTTCCACTAGCGAACATCAGCTACCGAGTTATTAGTTTACTCCAACACACACCTACAGCAAACGTGCAGAGGTCGCGTCATTTCCTCCTTCAGAACGTCTAACGCACGTTAATCTGCGCTCATCTCTCTCGCTGTAGACCAGCTGGTGACTCAAACACCGCCTCCCCGATTCAATAACGAGAACACGTCACAGGGGTTAAATCATTAGCACAAACGCACCACATTTACCAAGGAGAAGTTTATTTGAATCATTTTTCATTCACAGAATTTATTCGAGAGAAAGAAAACTGGACTTTGATAACAGTAGAAGGTGAAAATGCTTCTTACGGAGTAGATTTACAAAACGGACACAAGATACAGAACTTACGTGCCCAAAAATAAAAATGCTGACTTGATGCGTCACTGCAGACCTGTAAAACGTCTCGGTTTGACGCCTCCTGACGTTCTCCGTAATTATTCCTCTAAACATTTAACCAGGAAGTAAAAATGACGTCTTAACGAGTGCAAACATCTTCAATATGGTCAGTCCAATTGATCTAGAATCTCCTTTTATAAGAGTACAATAAACCAAATACAAGATTATTAAACCTGTTTCTACTCATTTCAAGCTTGACCTTATGTTGTTCCACTGGCAGATCCTTCTGCTAATTTTATGCATTTATTTCTAGAAGGAAGTGAAATTACCTGCAGACATTCGGTCTGAATTCAGTCAAATAGGTTTAATCATCTTGTACTCAGGATATTTTTACTTGCTAAGACATTATTTTTGCAGTGTAGTTGGTCTGTTTTAGCATTAGCATTTTACACCATCACCGGCTGAAGCTGCAACAGCCATTTTAGAATCTGTAGAAAACGGCGCTGGCGGCTTTTCCCTCGCAGATCTCACTCGATCAAGTAAACGAGAGTATCTCCGACGTCCACCGTGAGGCCGTTGTCAATCAGACGCACCTTCTTCTCCTCCAGGTCGACGTGGAACACGCACTGGTCCGAGATGGCCAGTTTGCCGTGTTCTTCTTTCCCCAACACGGGAACTCTGCGAGGGCCGAGCAGCGGGTCTTCAAAACGCATCAGCTTCACTTTGGTTAAATCTGAGAGAGAAAAGCGTTAAGAGGTTTAGAAAGTTTTCTGAGAGAGGCCCGTTTCTGTTTCGGAATTAAACGTCGTGCAAAAAGTTGACTTTTATTTCACTGCGTTCATAATCGGCAGTTTCTGCTGCTCCAAGTAGAGCTGTGTCCATAATCACGACTTTCAACACATCGTTATTACCGATACACTACCGTTTTACACACACTCGTTCTTTATTATTATTTCCCCGCATTTTAGAATAATAATAATAATAAAAGTCATCAAAACTCTGGAGTAACACAAATGGAACTATGGGAATCACATTGTGATAAAAAAAATCCTAAATAAATCAAAATAATTTAGTATTTTAGCATCTTCAAAGTAGACGTGCTTTTTGCCTAGAATTTCTGCCTCATTTGATTAGTGATTATTCCTTTCATTTAGTTATTTCAAACATATGACTATTTAAACCCATTTTAAAACGATGAACTCTTTAAATGTGTAATTAAACTCAGTACAGCTCGAGTGCAGGTGGTTTCAGTTCTCACAGATTTACCTTTGATGCCTCTGTTGGCTTTGTGCAGTCTGCGAGTGATGCTGTCCTTGGTGTCTCCCTGACGGATGTGGATCTGAGAGGAGAAAAGTCCGTTGAACGGCTGAGGGTTCAGCAGACACACCGACACTCCAGGCTACGGGGAGGGAACCAGGGGGTGGAAAAAAGAGCCAACAGGTTAAATCGTTAATCCACAACCATTTTCAATAAAAATCAGCGTCTCACAATTGAAGTGTTAACAATTGCTGTATAAAAGACAATAGGTATGTTCCCATTATTATTATTATTATTATTATTATTATTATTATTATTATCATTACTACTACTAGGGGTCCGAGCATGTAGCAGAAGCAGACCAAACTGTAAGTCGCAGTAGTCGTTAGAGGTAGTAGCCCCTACACAAGCAATCGATTTGAGCCTCAATCAGCATAAATAGTGCAAGCATTTACATTATGGCCCTTATCTCAACAGCCATAAACCCTACACTTAACCCCCATCCCCACCCCCCCGAACAGCCAAATAGATCTAGGCCCCGCCCACTAACTTCCACCATGATGGATTTTATTTTGCTAATTTGCATAATATGCGAGACGTACTTTTGCAGACGAGTCCAGACTAGAACCTCAGTAATTATGTTAAACAATATGGCTGCAAAATGTCAATCAAATCGAACAAGGTGGAGCCCTTTTGAATGATTGATTGATTTTTAACGGTGATTGTTATTTCGAACACTTGGTTGCTGTCAGCCAATCAATCAGCCTTTCACTAGGCATTTCACACAGCTACCATCGTCACAAAAATGTTCAAACGTTTGCTCATGTATGATCTCTTTATTGCGCTATGAAACTTGGCCACTGGAGGCACTATTTGTGAGGAGTGCTTGGACCCCACAGATCTAGGCTTGCTTCTCATCACTACTGTTTCATCACTGCTACTTTCAGAACTCGACGACAGCTTTTCACTTCATACTGAAGAATGCTGAAATATAAATCAGACAGTAATTCTGTTCTTTTCCTTCCCTTCTCGGTATTAAACGCGACTCCATGTCCCTGAGTGAAGTCAGACACCCGGCGTCCGGGCCGCATCAACACCGCGGGGCGTGTGGGTGAAACGATCGGCGTTACCTCTGATCTGAACACGCTGAAGGGTTTTCCTGGACAGCAGTCCTCCTTCACTTTATCGTCCCCTTCGGAGGCAAACAGGACATCGATCTGTTCCAGCTACGGAGAGAAAAACAAAGAGTTAACGTAAAACTAACGACTTAACACACGCCTAATTCTACCGATCTGATTCGGCAGCGCGGTACGAGCGAGCGTAATATAACTAAGACTTATGAAGAGGTTTGAGAGTAATACCTACAATCTTTTTCTTTATTTAGTAGCCACTCGGCTAGTACACACCAACTCATCATATTTTATGCACAGCTGTTCGGCTTCCTACCTCCAGAGAGTTGGTGAGGTAAACAATGTTCTCCAGCAGGACTGCTCGCTCATCAAACTCCAGCTGCAGCTCCAGCACCCTTGGCCCGCTCTTCTCCAGGTTGTCCTGACACACGCACACACACACACACACACACACACACACACAGTCAACAGAGCTGTCTCAACACAGCGTTCTGTTTACACAGTATTATACACCCGGTGTAAACATGCTCCTCTCTGTGTACGCTCTAGATTACTAATCAGAAGGCTTCTTAATTACTGTTACTAATTAATTAATCCTATCTCATGATATTAAACTAACCCAATCATACAAAACCTCAAGTCACGATACAAAGAACTATATAAATGTACACTGAGCAGCACAAGTTCCCTTTCAGCTGCATTTCTAATACTGTGTAAGGAATAGAACACTTTGGTGTGTGCGGTTATAGGAAAACAATCAGCGCCAGACGGTGTGATGACGCAGAGTCGTTGTTACCACCCTGTAAATGATCGTTTCCTTATAACCGCACGCCCCCTAATGGTGTGTTCTTTTTATATGACGGTAAATTTCAACGATTACAATTTTTCACTGATTAATGAACACGTTTTTTTACGTTCCTGTCCTCACTTATGTTACAGCAGCTAGAAACACTCCTTCCCTCAGCAGCATCTCTTTTTCCTCTCTCTCTCTGTCCTGAAGACGTCGGAAAACACAAACTCACAGAGTGTTACAAAGCGCTGGCACTGGAGACTCCTTCCACAAATGTTAAAATGCTATCTCTTCGCAGAAAATGTGATCATATCGACATCTATACAGATAAAAACGTATAAGAACGAGCGCATACCTAAACCTGTGAAAATTAATCGACACCTTCAGACCAATCAGAATCCAGAATTCAACAGCGATGAACAGTGAGGTCATTCGACGGCACGAAATCGACTCCTTCGATACTTTAGATTATGTTGGATTTATTCTCCTTTTTCCACAGAAGCATGGGGTCGTTTGCACATCAGTACCTTGATCATGGCCACAAACGGCATGACGCGCTTCATGTACTTCTTCAGCTCCGGCATGGCGCCCAGCTCCACCGCAATCACCTTATTGTCAGGAAGAGTTCCACTGTTGTCCTAAGAACCAAAAAGTAAACACGACATCCTTGCAGCGAGATCAAAACCGTCTTACGTCGCACATCTCCGAGCACTTTCTGAACGCTAAACACGTCCCGGACTATTAAAAACAGAACGTTTAGAGTTCTGAGCACGAGCTCGTTCACATACACCGTCTACAGAACAAAGCTGACATTAGAACAGCTTTACCTTGTAGTGTTTGGCCAGGAGAGAGAGGGCGCTATGCTGCCAGGGCGGATAACTCTTTGCCACGTACACCGTGCAGTGAGAAGGCTTGGCTGCTGGTTTGTTGTCTCCTTTCTATGAGGACAAAGTGCAAAACTGAAATGAATCGGTACAACTTCATCAGCAGCACTTTACCTCACAGTACAGTAATTAAAAGGCAAGTATGAGGTAAATATTCAGAAGGTGAAAGGTAAGTTTGTGGTAATATATATATATATATTTAAAAAAAAAAAAAACATACATCACTAAATGGATTAGAAATCATCAGAGAAAGATTCTGTAGCGGCCCTGGGTAATGTAATCAGAAACACACACACACACACACACACACACACACACCTTGCTCTTGGCAGGCTGCATGTAGGCTTTGAGGCGGAGGCGCAGGTCATGGGCCGTCTCCATCAGGTATTGTGAGGATCGGATCAGAACCTCGTCCACCGGACCGGCCGCTGGCCAGCTGGCCTTCATCAACGATTCCGTCTGCAAAAAAGAGGTCAGACCAGGAAATAAACAGAGCATCGGTTTTATACGTTTTTAAAACCAGCACGTCTCGTCTCAGGGGCGTCTTTCAGGCGACACGATACAGAACGATTCGCTATTGATCCGACCCGATACGATTCAGCACCGATCCAAAATGATTCATTTCTAACGTGCGCTGATGTGTTTTCAGCAGAGTTAAATGGAAGTTTGGGCCCCAACCCTGTTCTCTTTCTGGAAGCAGTGGGGGCAGTACTACTGTCTGAAGAAAAATAACTGTTCTGGTGTTTTTATTACTTTCTCAAAAATATTCATAAAAAATGATGGACCGCTAACCCTAACCCAAACACCAACTCACACCAAACCTACTACAAGGGACGTGGTGTCCATACTGATTTTTAAACCACTTCTTAAAGCTTTTTCCTTTGGCTTTTCACTGATTTATTTAGTTATTTATTTTAATTGATCGTATTCTAGCACTGTTTTATTGTGTTTACCGTACAGCACTTTGGTCAGTCTCGGGCTGTTTTGATTTCGATGAACTTAAACTTGACGGCTAATGTTGATGATTCCACAATTAAAACCAGAACATTTTCAAGTTAAGCGTACTGTCACTCACCTTTCCGAGCAGGGCCCAGGTGTACTCGCACAGGTGAGGGCAGATCGGAGCCAGCAGCAGGGTCTGGTTCTCAATAAACTGGAACACCAGGTCTCTGTGCATTCCCTCGATGGCCAGCTCCCGGTATTTATCCTTAGCTGCCTAGGAGGAGAAATAATAGAGTACAAATTTAAATATATATATATATATATATATATATATATATTTATATATATATATAAATTTAAGGAGAAAGTCTACCTTGATTGTAAGATAAGATAAGAAACTTTACTGATCCCACACTGGGGAAATTCCCTCGTTACAGCAGCTCAATTACACAAAAAACAGACAGGAAAGAATACACATTAAATAGGAACAGAATTGAAAGAGAAAAAAAAAGTATCTAAAAAATATATACAATAAAAAGTCACCTGTCTATATGTGTGAATATACAGAGGCAAAAACATAATAACAGAGCTTTAAAATACAGATGAATGTGTGTTTTAATAATAAATAATTGATCAGATGCTGGAATGAATGGAATAAATCTCGTGTGTGTGTGTGTGTGTGTGTGTGTGCGACCTGAAACTCAAAGAATCCAGTCTTCAGTGCCTCCTTGTACATCATCCTCTCATAATGCTGCTCAGTTTTAATAATCCCCGAGTTCATTTCACTGTGAACACGGAATGAAACCATAAAAAAAGAATATTTTTCACCAAATGACCTCCAAACGACCCGCAGCCTCTGTACGGATACAACACCCCTCATAACAGCAAGAAAACACCCGGACCCATGTTCCACAGGACGGCGCAGTGATGATTACCTGGCGAACACTCGGTCGTTGAACGTGTCGGCAGGCCCGGTTCTCAGATTGTTCTGGTTGGAGATGATCTCTTTGACCCATTCCACCCAGGTGTAGAGACGCAGAATGCCAGCGTCGGCCATGGCCTCTACAAAGTTCGCGTCTTCTACGGTGTCTCCGGCATCAGCAAGAGCCAAGCGCATACCTGAGGAGGAAAGCGATGAATATGAACAGCCATAAAGAGTTATTTTACATCGTTCTTATTTCCTTTATCACGTTAGAGGAGTCACAGCACAGTGAGGTTGGATTCTTAAATCCAGTGGTGTTTTTTATTTTAAGATTCATTTTCTATAAAGTAAAATCCCTGTAAAGCATAAACGATAAAAATACCATCCTAATATGTTAAAGAAGATGGAAAGGAGGCAAGAAAAGCAGGCTCACAATACTAGTCGTATTTTCCATAAATAACAGAGACGAGCTCTCACACACACACACACACACACACACACACACACACACACACACACACACACACACACACACACACACACACACACACACACACACTAATGAGGACTCGGCAGACGTCTGTACTCCTCTCCAGATGGACCGATTTCAACACTCACTCCTTTGGGAAAGCGTTTTCTGTTCAGTCGGCCTCCAAACTTCAAAAACAAACCAAAATTTAAAAATAAATAAATAAATAAATAATTTTTTTTAAAAAAGCTTCCCTTCTGTCTTCCCGTTTTATGAAGAGGAACAGATTTTAGATCTGAAAAGTAAACTGCTGACGCGCCTTCCCGTCTTTCCGGAGGAGCTAAGACAAAAACGAGGCCGTCATCGGGAAGAGGGAAGTGATGGGCGATGTTTCGGAGCACGTACCGTCTGCAGAGAACTTCTCAATCGCTTGAGACAGGGTGAGAAAGTTGCCCGTGGATTTGGACATCTAGCGAAGACAAAAACAGATCAGTCGATTATATTTTTAAGGAACTTTACACCACATACTAATATCGTAACTAAAACACTTTACCTCAGATGTTTATTCATATA
This sequence comes from Ictalurus furcatus, assembly GCF_023375685.1. Lineage (NCBI taxonomy): Eukaryota > Metazoa > Chordata > Actinopteri > Siluriformes > Ictaluridae > Ictalurus > Ictalurus furcatus. The sequence continues at coordinate 24,582,271 of NC_071272.1, read as the reverse complement.
TGTACATTCGTTATTCAGTTCATTTACTATTCATTATACCACAGCATGGCTGAATTCTTAAATCTGATTGGTCAGAAGGTGTGTATTATTATTATTATTATTATTATTATTATTCTGTATAACAGCACGGCTCAGACACTCGTTCCGGCTGCATCATAAATGGCAGGTTTATATCAACACGCTCGTTCTAATGCATTATGGTTTCTATAGTAACAGCCCGTTCACAGGGGCGTACACGTCGGACGCTCCACTTAACCGAAAACTAATTATAAACAGATTGAAAAAGGCGTGTCGTTTAACAAAGAAAAAACGTGAAATCTTAGATGTGGCGATGTTCTATTTTTTGTTGTTGTTGTTAGGAGGTGTTTATTTAATGTTTATGGAAGGAGTCTCCAGTTCCAGTGCTTTGTAAAGTTTCCCAACACGGGAAAGTGCTCAGGACAGAGGAGTTTACACTTTCTGGTTTCTCTGAAAAATGACATGCTGTGGGTTTTTTTTTTTTTTGAGAGAGAGAGCGAGAGAGAGAGAGAGAGAGAGAGAATGTTTATAGCTGCTATGATGTAAGTGAGAGCAGGAAGGAACTCAGCACAGTAGGGACGTACGATCATCTCGCTACAGCATGTTCTTACTATATATCCAGATGTTAGAATTACATTTGACTCAACACTCCAAGAGCCGAGATTAACGATATTGTGAAGAGGGAAAAAAAAAAGAAAGGAAAAAAAAGGATTGACCAACCTTCTCAGAATTTAACAGAAGGTGTCCGTTGGCGCGAACCGCTCTGGGCCACTTTCCGCTGCGAGAATAAAACACTCCTTTTAAAACGTTTGCTTCAACAGCTCAGAGACATGACGCGAGATATAACGAGAATCTTGAGCTAAAATAAAGATGCTTTAAGAATCGTACAACAGAACCTGAAGAGAAACCACGAGACTTTCTGTAAATGTTCAAGAACCTCAAGAGATATCATCATGAACCATAACCCAGTTATACAGCCGTACTTAAACCCTAAAAGACTCCTACGATCAATCTCCAGTACCAGATCCACTAGAAGAAGCTCAATCTCCATGATTCAGATGTTCTAATAATAAATCGGTACACACCTGTCCTCGGGCCACATGGCCACATGGTTGTACAGGTAGTAGGAGAGATGGTTTGGTACTAGGTCTTTCCCAGAGACACGGGCATCCACAGGGTACCAGTACTCAAACTCTCTCCTCAGCCTCTGCAGATGCTCCTTAGGGATGTCCGTCTTGGGAAAGGCAGCTGTTTTGAAGAAGATGAAGTCCCACACCTCTCTGGTCATCTGTTCTGGTCTGGAAAAAGAGACGCAGATTTAATTTGGGAGAACCTTAACATAATCTAGCGGTGCAAATATGTTTCTCACGCACGTCGGCTTTAAATTTAAAAAACGAAAATAAATCACATCACACGCAGACGGACAAACAGAAACAGAGAACGGACAGAAATAACAGTACCGGATTCCCAGAGGTGAGGGTCCCTGTCCATTGAGGACTCCTCCCTGCAGTAAGTGGGCTACGGTGTAGTAAGCCATGTAGATGGTGGAGTCTGACAGAGACTCGATGAGCCACTGTTCGTCCCACGGCAAGCGTGTACCTACGGGCGGGAGAATAAAAATAAAAAAACAAAAAGACATCAACACCTGTCTGGGGAAATCTGCAGGTGAACCACAGAGAGGAGCGGCGCAGGAGCAGAATTAAGATGAACATTTTTTTTTTTTTTAAAGTTTGTAAAAAGAACTCGACATGATGAGGAAGTGAAGAGCAACAACAACAACAACAACAACAACAACAACAACAAAATGGACTGATGAAATGAGATTTTTAGTTTTGCCCAAAAACAGATTTTTATATTTTTTTTAGTTACTCCAAATGTACTTCAGTAAGACTTGACGTGTGTGAGGAGGGTTCTTTAGTTCAGGTCAGTTCAGTACAGGAACGACAAGGCTAACGTTCCTCACAAACAGGAGTGTAAACCTCAGACTTGTACACGAATAGAGATGGGCCGATAATCAGTTTTACTGATATATTTAAGAGTTTTGATTGATGATGATTAGATATCGGTTTTTGTAATATCGGATCCGTGGATAAATCACGCCATCTTGGGGGCATTTTGAGAATTGAGCGCAGTACGACTATCGCAGCACTGCAACTGGGTTTTTTGCATCTGTTAGAATTATTTTTGTGCTTTGTTTGTTTACCTCATCAAAGTTTTTATTTATTAAAAAAATTTAATAAAATGTATTTATTTAAAAAAAAAAAAAGACAGACAGTTTAGTAACAGTGCACTTTATTTTTTGCACTCTTTCAGACCCCTCTATTTATTGGTGTATAAATAGGAGTGGTTATGTATGGTTTTATATGCGAGGAGGAATCGAAATTGACAAAATTGTTATAAATAAAACAGTTTGTTCAGTTCAGTGGTGTTATCACTGTGTCAAAACAGAAGCAAAGCAATAAATAAATAAATAAATAAATAACCATTGTTTCTGTGTATCGGTCATCGGGCGCATAAACATGCAGAGAATCGGTATCGGTTATAAAAAACTCAACATCAACTCCAGAGTAAACTCCGATTAATCAGACTGACTACATCGTTACTGGATCGCTGTTCCAGACACGGACGTGCAGAGAGACCGGGTTTACCTAGACCGTATGTTCTGGAGCAGGCGTGTTCTTGAAGCCAAGCTAGCGTGGCCTCGAAGTTCTTCCTGGTTTCATCACAAAATCTGCAAAACATACAGAGCAGAGTGTGTGTTTAAAACCGTTATAAATGAATAACAGAGGTGTGATATGATTGTAATTATGATTGCGTATCAGTATACTGTGAAACAAAGTGACTTATGCTTTAATAAATCTTTAAAATGACTGCTTTGAACTGACGCACTTATAAATACAGGGGTTTACACAAAACCGTAGCTTTAAAAATAAATAAATAAATAAATAAATAAATCAGTTAAAGATTTTTAAATATACTTGAAACGTTTGCAGTTAAAAATGAAAATCATTTCCAGTTCCAATCTTTTCCACATATTACAGGATCAACTCTAATTCAGTCTTTTTTTCCTTCAATATCAGAATCTTTTTTTTTTGGCTGGTACTGATCCGGTACTGATCCGGGGTGTCGAATCAGCATTTTTCTTTTATTTTGCGTTTTATATATAAATAGAATTTTGTCCCCCACTTTGTAACATTCATTTATTTATTTTTATTTCTTCTAGCCTTATAGATACTGTTTATCGTCTTATTTTTATTCCTTCACTCATCAATGTGCAATATATACATGTCGATAATCAAGCGCGATAAACTCGTGTGCAATATTTCTATATGTTTCAAAGCATTTCTTTTTACTTCTTAATTCAATATTTTTAAACTCGTTCATTTTAAGTGTCATTTGCTGCTTTCTGAGAGTGGTCACGCTCAACCTTGTTGTATTGAACACCATGATAAAGTGTCTTACTCATACTTTTTCTGTAAAGCATGTTGGCATTTCAACTCCAAGTGCTATAAAATTAAATAAAGTCGGGATTTTTGTCCTCTGAAATGAACTCACGTCTCCAGAGACTCCAGAGCAGTGACGGCTTGCTGCTTCCACTCCTTGTCTCCGTAATCCAGATACCTGTCGCAGGTAAAACAGGAACGTGTGAGGAACAAAAGAAACATGAAGAGGTACGGTGATTCTAGCCAGACTAAAATCTCAGAAGAGCGCCGCTGAAAGTTCTAACGTGGGCCGATCGTCTAGACAAGAGCAGCGAAGGGGGGGGGGGGGGAGGAAAAAAAAAAAACCACAGTATTAACACCAACAAGGAGAAAGTGGAACAGCGCTCGGTTATCAGGACTATTTTTAATCATTACAATGAGTCTTTTCCACATTACACCTTTCTGTGACCGTGTTTCAGAAAAGTAATATTAGCCTCTGCTCGCTAAACAAGCTTTTACTGTTTTCGATAAAACATCAGGGTTTAAAATCCGCTCACCACTGATCACAAAGAGCCACCACGCACTCGTCAGCCGAGCGAGACATCACCTGCTTTTCAGGCTCCATGTAAATCAAAGCCTCGCCCTGAGCACAGAATGAAGAAAAAGATGTTTACTGCAAACAACCGCGTCAAATTTTTTATAAAAACGGCTCCTCAAAGAACGTACCGTATACATGACCAAGAAAACACAACATAAAACACTCACAAGACCGACTTTCACGTGCTATTTATTTACTAATTAGAGTCGTATGTTTCGGCAAATGTGTCCTTCTAGAAAGAAAACAAGACTTTTAACGGGACTTCGGCACAGATCAACTCGACTAGAGGACCTGATCGACTTCAGATCATATCATCCGCATGGATTACTGCACTTTTATATCTGGAATATAGTGTGCGGTTTAAACTGTTTATGTTCATGACGTTCACGGCGTTTAGCAGACGTCCTTATCCAGAGAAGAGCTTCGGCGTCTCGATCAGAAACACGTCCTCGTGCTAGTTCACTCGCTCCGGGACTCCGAGCTCCATCCGGAACATTCAGTGAAAACCAGTCCTTTTATTTTATTGGCATTAATTAAAGAATATAAAAATATATAAAAAGCGAGCGGACACACATCTATAAATTAAGACAAATAAAACGAATCTTTCGGATATGATAAAAGAAACGGCGGCGTATAAACGGAGGTCAGGTCTGTCCGTCCATCTGTCTGTCTGTCCGCGCGGAGCCACAAGCCGTAAGCAAACGCCTCAGCTGATGGAGGATTTCCATTATTACTATGATTATATTATTGAATATTTTTCCGGGTGTAGAAGTGAGTCAAAATCACTTCCACTTCTGTTTTTCAGTCTTTACCCTGATCGCTCATTTCGTGCTCCCAGCTGTCTGTCAGTTTTGTGGGCGTCGCTACATGCAAATGAGCGGCGTCGGGAAAGTGCTTCGTACTTTACGGTGATGACACATACGCAAGTACGAAGAAAATCAGCGTTTCTGAAACTCTTATCCGTAAATCCGTCAGAATCTTTTGTTCGGTTTGTCTTACGCAAACACTGACACACAACTTTACCCTTTACTCATGTTCGACGTGAATCGGAGAGAGATTTGGCCGAATGTGCGCCGTGACAACGTCACAAAACCAACGCCTTTCTCTCGAAGCACGTGTGAGTGCTAGTCCTGTCGACACGCCGATTTCAAGAAAGTCATTTTATTACAAGGCAATGCACAGTTCTGGAGGAGTACAAAGTGGGAAGGAAAATGTCTGCATTAGTTTTGTCTCGAATTAATAAGCCATGTCCTTCACACTTAAAATAAATCAAACTATTTCAAGAAATAGTACCTGAAGACTATTACGATGCTAAACGTGAGGACCGCAGTGGGGTGTGGTGCACAGAAACAGCGCAGTGATGCACTCAAAACTACAGAGCATGAAAAGAGGAAAAAAAAAAACCTTGTCAATCATCATCTTCTGAATCGGCTTCTTCACATCCTGAACTTTCTGCCCTTTAAAACCATCAACCAACATAACCTGCAACAACAACAACAACGAAAACATGATACAGTCAGCACTAAATGACTCGTTTTTAATTTTACACACGTCCCCAAAATCCCAAAATGTTCCAGTCTCACCCCTTCATAGAAGCCTTTGAGGTAGACTCTCTCTTTGGCTTCAGCCAGCTTCTCTCGATCATTCTGGCTCTGGATCTTCAGCTCGTCACACACCAGAGGAGCCGAAAGGTTTCCGTAGCCAGGGATCTCAATGATGGGAACCTGGAACGGCAAAGGACATCATTCTCCAGCACTACTCAGAACCTAAACGTGCTTTTTAGAACGATTAATCTGGTTCTCGAGTCCAAGCCAGAGCTCAAATGTAATGGTTCTTGCTCGCTCTTTGGTTTGCTTTCTCACTGCACATAAATAAACGAACCAAAAAGGTCTGAAGGGTGTGTAGGGCCGACGGTCAGAAACACAACGATGGAGAACGAGTGAACAAATCAGTAAGCTGATGCACAAAACATTACACATATATAACGATTATATTATAAAGAACTAGTTTAAAACATTTTGTGCATCACATCCAGGATTTATAATCTCTTTTTAGTTCATCTGAGCAAATCTCCAGAACACGTCGCTCTGGTTCAGTTTAGCAGCTCAACGTCTACAAAACACACACCCGCAACACAAAACGCACGGCACGCAGCGATTCGCTTCCCGCAGGGAGTCGATTCAGAGTCAAATCATTCACTCCACGCCAGGAACGAACACCACACCTGTGGAAAAGCACAGCGAGGTTCACACCCGGGCTGCGTGACGCCACTTACCGGTTCAAAAGGAAGGACCATGTGATCTTTAATCCCAAACTTCTCTCTCAGAGCCTGGAGAACAAACAAGCAGCCATTTGGTACATAACGTCATCCTCCAACAAACAGAGGGTTTCCTCACAAAATAAAGATCCTTAAGAAGCAAGAAATCAAGAGATAAAAATCACCGCTTTCTTTTTGAGGTCTCTGAGCGCTGCGATGTCATCAGGAGCGTCCGACGGCACGCTGGTCACTACTCCCGTTCCTACGGTCGAAAAACAAGACCGTGTTACGTTAACTACGATTCCGTACACATATTTTTGACGTGAGTTTTGAGATATCGGTTTTCTGGAAACGTCAGATGGGAATAAAATCTCCAAAATGCGCATAAAAATCTTATGTGCTCAATTGAATTTTTTTATTTTTTATTTGATCAAAAGACACGCGTAAAACTACGATGGAATAAACTGCTCGAAGTGCATCCAAAAAAAAAAAAAAGTCATATGACTTCGCTTCAACAAATCACGTGATCGGATAATCGTCTCAGAAAAGTAAAAATGGCGGAGAACGAGACACGACGTTTTTTTCCAGGAAGTGACGATTTTGTTCTCTTGAGCACATGGGACGGAAACGGTGCAAATGAACGTTACCATGTGTAGCATTTCATAAAAACCATTTAAATAACTGCCAAATCGACAAGGTACTGCGAATGTGTAAGAACCCCTGCGCTAAGCTTATTGTGTCTGAGCTTCATCGAGAAGATTCATTCGACATTAACTACACCGACACACGTACTCGGGTCTCCTAGTTCACGTTAAAGAACCGACTCTTTCCTGAACGACTCATCGCTACATTCTACTCATCCTAAAACTACTTTTCAGCCATTTTCTCACATTTCTGTCTCACTGATTTAATTGCCGTTGTTATACGGTACGGGAGCGGCCTCTAGAGGCGAAATAAAAACCATTACTGACTAATTTTGTTGTGTTATTTGAAGTGTTGTCTTTTTAATTATTATTCGTTTTGGACAGCTCTATTTTTATTTGTTATTTGGAGCGCTACTTTTTGGTTCAGTCTGGATGTATATACCTTTTACTTACTTTAATATTTATTAACAGTTAATATATATTAATATTCGTACGTTAATCATGGTACAGTCGGTACCGTTTTCTTTTGCATTAAAGTTAATCAATTTTAAAAACTACTACTACTTTAAAACTAATTTTAAAAAGTTGGTAGAACTTGCATGTTGCACGGTGTATTTTTCTGACTTACGGTTGCTGTCGGTTTCTAAGAACATTTTTTTAAAATGAATAACGACGTCATAACTGCTAAAATGAAAACTGGTCATGCTAGCGGACTTTCCTATGTGAGTGAAAACTAACGCAGAGACGAGGCGAGTACCTTTATCCTCCTTTATGGTGAGCATGGGCAGGGCGTAGATGGTCTTATACGTGGTGAGAGGAGCGTTCAGGGCGCAGCCGAGGATGTCCTGGGGAGGAAATATAGCGCAGAACGTTTTTATCAGGGTGCACAGCATGAGAATATTATCGTCAAGCGCAAGCGCTTACATCAACCAAATGAAACACACAAACTAACACAAGGCGTTCTGTAGCCGCACAACGCTGCACGGCAGGGGTTGTGTTTTGAAGTTGGAACGAGCCAATCGTATTGATTTTTAGTGATTTATAGCAGCCGTTGTCTTTCGTGTCATTCTGTGATTAACTCCAAATCTCGAAATACATCACAACGTGAAGAGATCTACTCGAAATGCAGATCTACAGATACGTGGAACAAAGAAAAGACTGACAGAGCGAGACGAAGAGGGAGATGTATGAGATGTACGAGATGTATGATCTTAGCAGAGATAATTCAGTGCCAATTCTTCTTCTTCTTCTTCTATCTCTATAAAGGTATACAGCACTATGCGAAATTCTTCAAGCCCTAAAGAAATACTGTAAGGCAAAAATACTGACAGTGTCGTAAACAACAGTAAACAATGTCAATATCTGGAGAGAAAAGGTTTGATCATTAAAACGGTATCGGGATTTCCCCGAGCGTCTTCGACAACCTGCAAGAGTTGTTCTGGAGACTCGGTCACACTCGCTTCTGATCTTCAGACAGAATTCATTTTCCGTCTGAATCGTGGTTTATTACATAAAACATGTTACCTTCTTTACTGATGTACACACCTAGCTAACGTGCTTTTCTATCTTCTCATAGAGCCAGACAGATCGATAGAGAGAGAGAAATTGTTCACACAATCAGATAGACAGAAGCACATACAAAAGCGTGTGTGTGTGTGTGTGTGTGTGTGTGTGTGTGTGTGTGTGTGAGAGAGCGTGTAGAAACCTGGCCGAGGAGTTGCGTGACTACAGGCACCACTCCGTTCTCCTTAGTGAAGCCCTGGTAGGCCATGTTCCTGGCTGCTCTCTGCGTGCTGATGAACACGTCTCCGCCGACCGTCTCAAACGCCACGTACTTCATGTCAGGTCTGATCCAGCAGTTCGTCTGTCCGAACATGGTCTCCGGCCTCAGCGTGGCTGCCACCAGGAACACCTTCTTCCCTTTCAGAGTGCTGAAGCGGAAAACGAAGACAGAGCGCAACATTTACGAAGGTCACGTGACACGGGCGAGCGTCCGCCCACCCACCCAGGGGTCGCGTTAAAGGAGGATTTCCTGTCTTTGATCAAACTTTAGCAGCACTGACGGAAAATTAGCATCACCGCGCAATTTTATACAACTGCTCAACGGGCAAATTAAAGAAGAAAAAAAAAAAGACATGAAAATAGACAAAAATTTCACAACCATCTAATTATCCCTGCTGATTCATACCTCCGTACTGTACTTTATACAATTTAGCTTTTTTGTAAACACCTAAACCCATAACTGACCGCTTAAGACAATTTTGTAATGTTCTAAAAGAATAAAATAATATTAACAGTTGTCAGAAGTTGGGTTGAAGATTTAAGGAAGGAGGAGTTAAAAGTGTGAAGAGTTCCACAGGGTTATCTGAGGTACCTCAGTTGTGCTGGATAGGGTTCCACCATCTTCATTTTAATAAGAGTGTACTCCTGAGGTCCGACTCCCTGGAATTAATAAAAATAAATTAATAAAAAGACAAAGGAAAAAACACGAGTCCCTGCGGCTAATCGTTAGCGTAACGATTTTTAGTTATGTCGAAGTAACCCACTTCTCCCGTCTGTCTGTCGTGGTCCATGCACGGCTGTCCGTCCTTCGGAGAGTAAATCGTGTACCTGCGAAATCAGAAGACACGTTTAAACGTTTTTTTTTAATAATTTATTTGTATTTCAGCTCAACCTTTAAACGGGATAAAAACGAGACGCACCGCTTCCCAAACTTGATCTTCTTCCTCTCTCTCAGAGTGACAAACTGCCAGCGCACAAAGGAATCGTAGAAAGGGTTGACGTCGGTGGTGATGAAGGAGCGACGCCAGTCCACCTGAAACACAACAGCATTGTACGCTGTGCCTTTGTTGTTGTTGTTGTCGTCGTTGTAGATTGATGCATTTTATCTGAAGATCAGCTCTCCCCCCCCCCAATGTTTGAAAGACAAAATCTCTGAGATCTCTGGGGAGAGCGATACATCAAACAATATCATATCATGACTCACGAGGCGTTTCGATGGTGCACCATATCGGAGACTGAGAGCAGGATGGCGGAAATATTTATTTTAAGAATATTACGAATATTTAAGATTTCATTTTAAAGCTTAAGTACCAACATCACACCTAGCGCTTCCATTTTTATTATTATTATTATTAAAATATCACCACATGCATGAGCTCAGAAAAGTGTAATGATCATATTATTATTAGTCATTTATAATATACTGTATTGATGTTGTATCGTCACATCCCCCCAGCCCTAGTACTAATGATTACACGGTTTAAAAGCTTTATATCAGCCATAACGTTAAAACTTCACTCCACACGCTTATCATCGAGCCTTGGGAGCCCATGACCCTGTCTCCGGTTCTCCTTCCTTGGAGCACTTTTGGTAGGTTTTAACCCCTGCATACCGGGAACACCCCACAACACCTGCTCTTTTGGAGACGCTCTGACCCAGACGTCTAGACATCACAATCTGGCCCGTGTCGAAGTCGCTCAGATCCTTACGCTTGCCCATTTTTCCTGCTTCCAACACGTCAACTTCCAGACCCGACTGTTCACTTAATATATCCCTAATATATCCCTAATATATCCCACCCCTCGACAGGTGCCGCTGTAACGAGATAATCAACGTCCCTCACGTCATCTGTCAGTGGTTTTAATGTTACGTCTGATGGGTGTATGTGTATATATGTATTTATTCGATGTCTACCTTCACACCCATCCTTTTCAGATCTTCCAATGCCAGTGGAGGAAAATAATCCAGCCAGTGCTCAGCGTTAGAAAACTTCACGATCTCCTCGTCCTTCAGGCCCAGAGACTTCATGATGTCCCACTGGAACTTGGAGGAGCCGGCTTTAGCAGCTGCTTTGCTCTGATGAAAAAATGAATACGAGAATGCGATATTAATACTAATACTAATAATAGTAATAATAAGTTTCATATTACAAGAAGTTCAACTCTGCTGCTATATTTGAAAGATTGAATACTCATCGGTGGGTTTTAACGTAAAGGAGCGTCAGACTCAGCATTTCATGCGTAATAGACAATTTATTATTCGTACACAAAAGTTTACTACACTTTTTTATATAAAAAACATTTTGTTTATAAAACAATAAATAAAGATATAACACAACGGGGGTTTTCCTCTAACAACTTGAAAAATTTATCGCAAGATAAATTTTAACATCATACACAGGTACTGTGGGTATAACCGATCGTATATGATCGTATCGCCACATCACCCGGCCCTACTTCTACCTTCATATCTAATTAGTACAAACTGCTTTTATTGAACATAAGATTTATTCTGCTTGATGTGATTTTTATTTCTGTTATTTTTACACCCGGAGATGCTTTCCTAAGGCAAGAAAATAAAAATAAAAATAATAAATAAATAATCCACTAAAACTGCTTTTCTTACGGTGTGGAACTTCACCTGAGCAAAAATGTAAAAACATTTCCTTTGTTTTGAAATTAAAATATATATATATTTTAAAATAGTGACTTATGAGAAACGCTGGTGTGATTAACACCTTCTTCCCCTTCGCCTTGTCTCTGATGATAATCTCATCCGCGGTCTTCGTCTTCTCTTCTGCTTCCTCCTCGTCTTCATCGGGAAACCGCGGGGGATTTCCGTAGAGCTCAATCTCTCGCTTCAACTTATCCGCACAGGCCTACAGAGACGAGAAAATACTCCGTGTACACAAAACGCAGGGTGGAGAGAGCACGCTGAACAGCGTAACACACTTCACACAGTGCTGTTACAGGAAAATAATCAACGCCAGGGAGGTGCGATACGGCCCCAGTTACTGTTCCCACCCCAAAAATGGATTATTTTCCTAGAACAGCACGTCCCTAAGTGTTTTATTCCTCTTACACCACGGCGATTACACATTTTCACTTATTAACGAGTGACAAAATGCCCTTTTTAACCATTTATAGCTACGTTTAACATTAAGCTGCGTCCACGAGACAAGCTAGTTCCTGTTCTTGCTTACGTTATAGCAGCTATAAACAGTCGTTCCCTCTGGTTATTCTCTCTCGCTTGAATTCAACGAGACAAAAAAAAAAATGCACGCTTGTTACAGCATGCTATAAAAAAAAATTTAAAAAATCACAGACACTGGAGACTCCTTCCGTAAAATGTTAAATAAACATCTCCTTACAGATCCCATGCGTTTTGTAATCCGTTTACACAGAGTGCTCTTTGTATATAGTCCCTGCGAACGAGCTGTTGCTATAGAAACAACAACGTATTGGAACGAGCGCGTTAATATAAACCTGTGATTGGTGTCACAGCCGGGAACGACCGCCGGAGCCGCCGTTACAGGAAACTAATCAACACATTCTGATCTGAGAATTCAACAGAGTGGTGATATAAGCACATATACACACATTTTATATATATGTGATATTTCTACACCTTTACTTACTTTAATAGGCATTCCAGTACAGTGTAATCCGAAGGGGAAAAGGCAGTGGCGTCCTTTTAAGCGCTGAAAACCCACTGCAAACTACAAGAGATGTTTTAATCAACAACCACCACGTACTTATACGCTGATGCATCAGAAATCATCCATAAACACCGGATACGATGAGATACACGTACCTCACACTTTGACAGACAGAACGTGTGACCGAGATGCAGTTTCCCGTTCATGTACGGATAAGGAAAGGTAACCAAGTACTTGTTCTTACTGGAAAGAAGAAGAAGAAGAAAAAAAAACAACGGATACGGATTAGAGCATTAGAACAATATACACCATACAGCCGAAATGTTCCTGTTGAACGTCTCGTTCCAGATTTATTCCCTCTGTGTTTGCTGTTATAATGCGCTCCACTGTTCTGTGAAGGCTTTGCACTAGATTTTGGGGCGTGGCTGTGGGGATTTGTGTTCGTTCAGCTACAAGACCGTTAGTGAGGTTGAGGTCAGGAGCTGATGTTGATGTGAGGAGACTCCAGTTCCAGTTCCAGTCAGTGGGATTGAGGTCAGGGTTCTGTGCAGGACACTCGAGTTCTTCTACCTTCTTCCAACCTTCACACACCGTGTCTTCATGAAGCTCGCACTTTTTGTGCGCTTTGTGTCGTGGTGGAACAGTGTTTGGGATTCTTAGTTCTTATGGAAATTGTAACGCTACAGCGTACAGAGACGTTCTATACAACCGTGTGCTTTAAACTTTGTGGTAACAGTTTTGGTAAGAACCACATATTGGAATGATGGTCATGGGGTGCACAAACTTTTGGCCTTAGTGTCATTTTTGTGATGTCAACACAAACTCACGTTTCAGCCTCCACCACCGGCGCGTCGCTCTCGAAAGCGTTCTCCTCTTCCCATTTCTTCTGGATGTCCGTCTCGATCTTCCTCAAGAAGTCGAGCTTTGCTGTTCCTTTTCGTTCCTAACGAAAACAAAAAAACACTTCAGATCAATTCCTTTACGCTTCTTAATATATATTGTAATCTTGTGTAACAATATAATATTATAATATAGTATATATCATGATAAGTTATGCCACAATACACTTTTCTGAGATATCATGATATCTTTTTAGTGATGCTTTAATTGTAAAAATGTGTTGCAAAACCAATATATCGTGATACATATCGTGTACCGAGAACCGTGATGTGATATTTTGTGTAATATCGCTCCATTTGCAAACTCGACAGCTGTTACTAGTCTTCTCCTGGTCTTCTTAAAAGTCTCATCCAGGTATTTAACCTACACTAGCATCATATTAATACAATCACGTTGTATTAAAATCATTTCATAGTTTAGTTTATCAAATTAAAATAAACAATAAAGCGAACACGCTAAAGTACATATCTAATAGTATAATTATAGTATATAGACTATCATGGCAGACTTCAAACTGGGATGAAACCCAAACGCCCGCCTTGTAGACATTATAGTGCACTAGCTAGGGAGTAAGAGCGGTCATTGTGTACACTACCTAGTGCACTACATAAGGAACGGTTTGCTGTTTGAAACGCTCTCCATTAGCATAGCACTGTTTCGTATGCTAACTGCTTCTACTTTTAACTACACACGAGTACACGAAACGCATCCAGTAATCAATATTATCCCAAAACATCACACATTTACATCAAACTGGAAGCATACCGTCATTCCTCTGTAGTAACGAACAACTTTAAAGGGATGGGTGAAGACAGAAGAGACACGCCGCCGGTTCCTCGGCACTTTGTCTGACGACAGGTTCAGCAGGAAGCGTAGCCTTCGCTGGGCATTCTGGGAAACGTAGTATTATTTACTGAAGCCTCAATTAGAAAACCTTTGCAAGCTTTTATTTTATTGACATAAAATTACTGTTTAAGTGGTGTTTTGGAAACTGAAAACGTTTTACAATCTGGAGGCAGTACGTAGGAGTTTTTATTTGTGTTAATGAAGAGCAGGCACCACGACAACCGGCATCGTGTTTTACTCAACCCATTTATAGTACATTTATACATTTAATAATTCATTAAGATAATTTTGTCTGGCCCTGGAATATTATTTCCAAATATATATATATATTTATATATATATATATATATATATATATATATATATATATATATATATATATATATATATATATATACTGCTATGTGATTAGAACGTATCACACCTAAGTAGTTATATCATACACTTTCTGTCAAACTATCAATCAAAGTAGTGTGTTGATAATTTATGACCCATGTGTTTCCCTGACGGACGTGTCTCTAGGTAGCCTTAATTTATGACCAGAGGTGGGGGTAACCCTATCGACAGTATCAGGGGGTCAATCTGGCTCCTTTGTGTCTGGGCAGTGGTGGAGAGGGGGTGTGTGTGTGTGTGTGGGTGGGGGGGGGACATCCCATGTCCCCACTGGCTGACAGTCAAGTCGTGTACATTTATGACCTCTGTAACACTGTTTGATCTGAATGTGTGATCTTCCCTGGCAGTTGTCTGTCTGTGTGACACAGAGAAGTGTGATTCTGGGGGCTTTGCTGACCAGAATGCTTACAAATGTGTTTATGTTAACAAATTAAGGAGAGAGTCGTGCGTCTCAGTGCTTAAATAATGGTTAAGAAGTTGTAGTTAAAACACAGAAGAAACTCTGTAACTATCTGTCACAATGTCTGCTCCGAGAAATCCTAATACCCCTAGAGGAATGCTGTGTATTCACCAACAAGAGGACCTGTCGAAATGAGAGAGGACCTGACTTCTGCTCCAAAAAAAAAAAACCCAAGATGTTAGTTTGACAATTTATTCATGAAGATATAGTAAAGACGTTGTTGTTTAACCCTGAGCAGGGCGTCAACAACTCCAAAGATCGTGTCATAAGGCCGAGTGGGTTTTTTTAGGAGGTAGAAAAACATTTAAAGATGATGTTTTAAAAGAAAGGGGGTGTTTCGTCCATAATGGTAAAAAAGAAAAATGGTTGTACTGCAATGTGAAATAAATTGGTGGAGACACACTGAGTACATTTCTGTTCCACAGTCTATAAGGATCCCCACCATTAATGTAGAGCGACAAATGTACACACCCTCTGTGACTACCGTTACTTAAGGTTTAAAACATTTTATTTTGTGATGGCAGAAAGACAAAACTGTTGTACATTTGGGATCTGGTGATTTTAGAGTTAGACCCCAACTGTCAAATATGTTTTGACATAGAATGTGAATTGCTTTGTCAGGCAAAGAGCACGGTGGTATGGAAAGGGTATGATGAGGTGATCTAACGCTGAGGAGTTCTACAGTACTTTGACTTGGGAACATTCCAACATGGCCCTCAGATAGGCATTATCTAAGCTACGTATGTATAATATAGATCAGATCACCAGTCTGTCTTTACCCTCTCCTGATCTGGAGTCAAAATGATTACTGTTTATTTCCTTGTATGGGTTTATGACAGTGAGCAGTCATGTACACTATAAGCCAAAGTTATAGAAGCAGGAGAGTTATTTGTAAAGGTTCCAAAATATTTTACTAGTTGAGGCATATTTCCACCGGAACAGAATATTAGACATTTAGTGTAAACTAGTGCAAAAAAAAAATTCTCTGAAATATTTCGGTGAAAATATCTTTCCATTTTAAAGGCATCATATTAGAAACGATAGTACAGTCTTTGTTGATAAGTTACAAACTCATACTTTATAACAATTTGTTTAGGAGCATCTTAATCTGGCAAATAACTTTTATTCCATTTAGGCATGCAATAAAAGTTAATGAACAAATGAGGAAGAAATGACTTGTACACTACTGCTGCGGATATTAAGGCAAACCATTTTGTTCAAACTTCAGTGTGATCCATAGTGTAGCAGAAACTTATGGCACCTCATGAATACCGTGTGAAGGATTAAGTTGACTCGTCACTGACAGTTACAAAGACGTATCCTTGTGCAATATCACCTTCACACCAGCATTGCCCATTGCACGTCTTCTACCATGTCAACATATAAGAAAAGGCAAAAAGTAACATGGGATGTATAAGAATATATTTGATCAAATATAAGACATTATAATGAAAAACATAATAATATTATTTAACAAGGTCTTCCATTCAGCCCTCTTAAGTGTAAGAGCATTATCAGTATTGTACGGCAGTTGGGACAATAGTTAGCTTTCAGATGTCAGATGAAAGACAACTTTTTGAGTCACAGTGCCAAACTACTGGCAGAATATTTTGATCCTTCTTTTTCAGCGTGAAGGACTGGCATTTATTTAATAGACAGATGGCACAGCCGTATACTTGGTCAGAGGATTTAGGAATTTTTTTAAAGAAAGGTTCATTGTTTTTGTTCTTTTATCATTGCTTCAGTTTGTATACTTACTTTGGTTAGTGTCTTAAACTGTTTTATTAGGTGGTGACAGATTTGGTTAACAGGGAACGATGATAGGTGAAGATTAAGTTGGTATGCATGTACAAAATAAAACTGTATATGTATATTTGTCTGCTATGTATCTGTTTAAGCACTACTTTAATAGCGATTAATAGCCCATTAACTAATTCATAGACCCGCTTTCTACCTTTTCAACTTCGTTATACGTGTTTCTTTTCGAGCATTGTGTGCAGAAATTGCAAATCATTAGTCTGAAGGTTAAGGGATCCTTAGACTTTTGCTTCTTCAGCATCAACAAAGTCTAAACAAAGACTAAACTCAGAAACAATATAACTGTCTGATTGTGATCAGAATAAAAGGCTTAATTCCCAAAGCGCTAAATTGATTGACATGTGGCAGTCATATTGTTTTCAAATCCAACATTTTTGATAACTATTAAGGTTCACACTCTGCTCTCACGCATTTGACACCAGATTTGTGAAGCCAGACCAAAGATCCTAGGAGTAGTTCACAAAAGTAGGTTTTATTATCAGGCTTGTCTGATTGAATGAATGAATGAATGAATGCTAACAAAGCAATAGCATTTGAACAGCGTCGGTGCTTGGACCCCTAAAAATGTCCACACGGCTCGCTCGATTTGCTTAAAAACGGAAAAAGAACCCGGATGCTGCATTCTGATTGGCTTGTGGCTCGCATCACCCGGAAGTTGCCGGAACAGTCGGATTGTGTCAGCGCTCCCTAAGATGGCGGGGGTGTTTGAGGTGGAGGTTGACGGCGTCGAACACGACCACGATCACGGACACGGACACGACAACGAAGCCGCTCAGGTAACGACAGCTCCGCGGTTTTACTTTCGGACTCTCCGTGTTTCTCGGAGTGAGACGCTAGATGTGTACCGAGCTCCGAGTTCTTGAAGGAGCAGCGCTAACAGAGCTAAATGCTAACAGCTCTGATTGGCGATTCGACAGGCGAGAGGCTGTGTCCCAAATTGCTCTCTATCAGACACGTAGCGCACTAGAGTGCGGAAGCCATATTTTGCACAGTGTCTGTAGGGCACCGAGGTAGGGAGCAGGAAGGGATTTGGGACTCGCTGTGTGAAATGGTGTTCAGCCAGATGGCTCCCTGTGATTAGCTCAGCGCTCTGATTTAAGTATTTAAGCAAATAATTTATTTATTTCACTGTAAGATTTAACCTTATTTACCATATTAAAATACTGATATTAAAGCTAAAGCAAATATGCAAACAATGCCGAATATTCGTTACTATTGAGATTTGGATTATTGTAGAGCTGGGCGATATGAGGATATAATATCGATATCGTGAAAAATGATATCACAATACCTTTCTTTTTTAATATCGTGGTAAAAAAAATATTTACAAACTGACTAGACTGATTTGGTGATGCTTAATCTTTAGAAATTGTAAAATAATAATAAGTTACAGATGTGTAATTTTTATTTATATATATTTAATTTAAAATATACTTTTAAAATATCTATTTTAAATATCTTTTATATTTTTAAAATAGATCTTCTAAAATTAAGTTTTTAAAAAAATTAACTTACTCTATTGTGAACAAATCTTTATATCTTATCTAAACATCTTTGAGAATTGATATTTTTGTTTAAAGTTTTCTCCTTTTCAGTGGTACATTGGTTTAAATTTTTCTATAAATAAAATGAAACGTTCAAAGTATAAAATACAAAAATTTGTAAACCTTATATAAATCATTGAACTGTTTTTTAAAACAATTCTTTTATTTATTTTTTTTTGCTTTTAATTAATTTTTAATTGCTGACAGTTTGAGCAAATCTCTCTCTATATATGTATATGTGTGTGTGTGTGTGTGTGTGTGTATGTGTGTGTGTGTATATATATATATATATATATATATATATATATATATACACACACACACACACACACATATTATATATATATATATATATATATATATATATATATATATATATATATATATAATATTTGTTTATTGAGTGATTGCTACGTTAGTCGGGCAAAAATAGGACAATTGTTATCTTATTTTTCTGATCATCCTGTCTAATCATAGTCCTCCGTAGGAAGTGGTCCAGGGTTTTTAATCAATCCCAGTCGTAATAAATCTATAATAATTAACATGAGACAGTTTGGAATCGTGTCACACGAGGTTAAAAGTCGTAATAATGGAAAATTATGGGCGTATAAGATAATATTACAGAATAATTAATTTATTTATTGCATTCATAAAGGGAAGTGTGATGCCACGTGTGGCCGCGTCCTACAACGATACGTAACATGAAGAAAGCAGCGTAGAACAAAACTCTAACAGAGATGTCACGAAAATACGTAAAATATTACAGCACGGAGGATCCGGAAGTTTTTCTGGGGATTACGGGCATATGATTTTATTATAGAATATTTATATCACGTTTATAACTGGAAGTGTAATTCCAACACGGCTGGATTGTTCCATGTCGGATCACGCAGCGTTGTTGCTGCAGATTTTGTTCATTTATTTTAATTATTTGTTAATTTAACTAATTTAATTCTGGCCTCATCATCAGTTTTTGTTCTTTCACTCCACTGAAGAGATATAATGTTTTGTAATTTAAAAAATGTGTTATATGGGATGAGGCACATGGTTTTTTTTTTTCCCCTGAAATATTTATTATTCCCAGCCACTGGAAATTTATCAGACATGAAGACAGGCGTGTTTTCTCTCCGTCTAAAGGTTCACACGTCACCACAGAAGACAACACAAATGGGAGAAACATACAGACTGATGATAGTGGCTTATAGACCCCACTTTCATAAACTTAAAAGTGCTTAAACTACTATATTTACTGATTTTGACTCAATCCGAGCTCCGAATAAACAATTAGAGTTCAAGATATTGACTAACTGATGAGATTAGTTGAAGATTTTTCACGTGCTCAGACGGTGATGTTGGTGTAAAAATTGTGTGAATTATGTTTAAAGAGTGGTCATGTGATGTTCCATGGAATATCTCAGCTTTTAAAAAATAAAAGCAAGAATGTGGGAAAAACGTTTGACATAGTTAAATAAAGCAGAGCTATATAAAGTAAGTTCCTGTTATTTTATTTATTTATTTTTTTTAATTTAACACTTTTTTTTTATTTATTTAAAAAAAAATTTAAATAAAATTTCGAAGAAGGTTACCACTAATACTGTTCCGACATGGGACATTTATAAATAAATAATAAATAAATACTGCATAAATGCGTGACTGTAAATTCTCTGTTTTATTTCTTGACCAGAATGTAATTTCCTTCTCCAGGTCGACCTCTCGCACCTTTCAGCGGAGGAGAAGTGGAGGTTTGTTTTTTTCTTTTCTTCTTTTTTTTTTTGTAATAAAATATAATAATTTCTTAATAAATATAGACAAATTTGGCGTATGATTCCGTCTCTTATCCGATCTGATGCTCTTATAAAGTCCGATCAGACACGGCTTTGTATCGCGAGCACGTTACTAATGCTGATTACGATCGTGTAGTTATAACACCTGTTGTTAATAATAATAATAATAATAATAATAATAACACCTGCTAATAATAATCCATCACCGAATTTTACGTCACTTTTGATTAGGAATTTTTAAAAAGCGATATTTGAGGATCTTGCAGGTGCACAGGTTAAAATGGCGGCTTGTTGATTCCAAAATATACACAGGACTACGGCGTGACTCGTTATTTACGTATGCGTTTGTTTACATATGGTAAACATGGGCTAGGAAACATGTAGAACTGGAATGCTGGGTAAATATTTGCTTTTCAGTACATGTATACGCTTTATGAACCAAATATGTTGTTTAGCAAATAGCGTTAGGTTGAAAGAACAGATCTAACTCCTTATCCATCACTAATATTATTCATCAATAATTTTATTTGCTGTTTCTCTCCTCCGCTTGATAACTTCATTTCTATCAAAGCCGTTGTGAATTAATTCTGGTCTTGATATTTCCGTCTCGTCTGCAGACGCACTCGTAGGTTTTCCGGCTCCCGCAGCTGTGCATACATGTGTAGATGTTCAGATACAGCACAGCCTGTGATGAAGATTAATCTGGACTCGATTTTAATAAGAATCAACTCCGTTCCTGTCTTCAGAGCTTGAAATGATCGCTAAAGTTTTGACGACGAACGTCAAATCGGCGAATTCTGTGATTCTGGAACGTAGTAAAGGCAAGGTTGGGTCCTGAACGGCTCTTTTTGTGTTTGTTCGACAGACTGGAACATGCGAGAATGCACGCCAAACACAAAGGGCACGAAGCCATGCACGCCGAGATGGTGCTCATCCTCATCGTCACGCTCGTCGTAGCTCAGCTTGTCCTGGTGCAGTGGAAACAGCGGCACGCCAAGTCCTACAACGTGAGTACGCGCTGCACAGTCTGATAACGATCCCAGGGCACAAACGTCCATCACGTGGCGTTCTCTTGCCTCGCCTCGCCTTAGGAACACCACCAAACCTGTCACGTAAGGATTCAATCAGTGTCTTTGAGAACGTTTTTGACAATTTTAGCTCAGTAACCTGATTTGCAGTTCAGCCTGACACAAACCAGAGAGTTTTATAAGCTCGTTCTCACACTTGTGGGTTTTTTTCCGGAACCTCGTGAGCGCTCGGGCTCTGAGTTTGGTGAAGTGTGAACAGAAATGACGCCAGACTCCGACATACCCCGCTCAGCCAAAACATTAAAACCACCTGCCCAATATTGTGTAGGTCCCTCTCTCCTTGTGCCTCCAGAACAGCTCGGACCCGTCGAGGCACGGACTCCACAAGACCTCTGAAGGTGTGCTGTGGTTTCTGGCACCGAGACGTCAGCAGCAGATCCTTTAAGTCCTGTCATTTACAAGGCGGGGCCTCTGTGGATCAGACTTGTTTGTCCGGCACATCCTACAGACACTCGATCGGATTGAGATCTGGGGAATTCGGAGGCCGAGTCAACACCTTAAACTCTTTGTCATGTTCCTCAAAGCGTTCCTGAACAGGCTTTGTAATGTGTCAGGGAGCATTATCCTGCTGAAAGAGACCATTAGCCACCATTAGGGAACACCGTTACTAGAAAGGGGTGTACTCGGTCTGCAGCAGTGTTTAGGTAGGTGGTACGTGTCAAAATAACATCCACATGAATGCCAGGACTCAAGGTTTCCC
Source organism: Ictalurus furcatus (assembly GCF_023375685.1). Taxonomy (NCBI): domain Eukaryota; kingdom Metazoa; phylum Chordata; class Actinopteri; order Siluriformes; family Ictaluridae; genus Ictalurus; species Ictalurus furcatus. The sequence goes on along the minus strand of NC_071272.1, from coordinate 24,560,359 downwards.
AGCAGAACATTGCCCAGAGTGTCATACTTGCCTTCTTCCCATAAAACAAAATGTGATCCATCAGACCAGGCCATTGGACCTTCTGTCACTGCTCCATGGTCCAGGTCTGATGCTCATGGTCCCGTCGTAGGAGATTTCGGTGGTGCACAGGGGGTCAGCATGAGCACTCTGACCGCTCTGCAGCTACGCAGCTCCATACGCAGCAAGCTGTGATGCTCTGTGTGTTCTGACTCCTTTCCATCAGATCCAGCATGAACTTTTTCAGCAGTTTGTGCTGCAGTAGATCTTCTGTGGGATCGGACCAGACGGGTTAGCATTCGCTCCACATGCGTATCATTGAGACCTGGGAGCCCATGACCCTGTCTCCGGGTCACCGGTTCTCCTTCCTTGGAGCACTTTTGGTAGGTTTTAACCCCTGCATACCGGGAACACCCCACAACACCTGCTGTTTTGGAGACGCTCTGACCCAGACGTCTAGACATCACAAGCCCGCCCTTGTCAAAGGCACTCAGATCCTTACGCTTGCCCATTTTTCCTGCTTCCAACACATCAACTTCCAGACCCGACTGTTCACTTAATATATCCCTAATATATCCCTAATATATCCCACCCCTCGACAGGTGCCGCTGTAACGAGATAATCAACGTTATCCACCTGTCGCTGGTTTCAATGTTGCGGCTGATGAGTGTATACTGTGCTTTACCACTAGGTGGAGACATTACCTTTGCAAACTGGACTGCTCGTGTGTCTCTGATGGATCTCTCTTAACATAGCGTCATTCTCAGATGTTGTGTAACTCCTATGATCTATGGTTACATCAGTTGCTCAACTTTTATTACAGCAAATCTTATCAGTTCTACAGGATAAACTTTGGTTTCACAAATATTCAGAGCACCAAGGTGTCTGGAATTCCATAATAAAACCAAACTTAAACAGTTGTGACGGTAAAAATGCTCCAGTTACGGATAGGTTTTGAAAGAAAAATAGACACTAAGGTATGGATATTAGGAACACTCACTAAGATAGTCTGTAATTTATGTGTGTTTCTCTTAAATAGAGAAGTATCACACCTAGTCGAGGTCTTAAAATAAACTTAAAATGATTACGTTATTTGGTGATGTGCAAGTGAGTGACTCATCCCGAGTATGACGTTATTATATTGCAATAAAATAGAAGGTTATTAAGGTTGTTTATTACGTTACTTCTCATTCCAAACCTTTACGAACGTTTAGCATTTAGAAAGACGCTAACATTCTGGCTGTTCTGCAGTTGGTGACCCTGTTCCAGATGTGGGTGGTGCCTCTTTACTTCACCACGAAGCTGCACTGGTGGAGATTCTTGGTGACGTGGTCCATCTTCTCTATCGTCACCGCTTTCATCACGTTCCGTGCCACTCGCAAACCTCTGGAATGCACGACGCCGAGGTAATTTATCAAGAGTCTGGTCCAGAACGCCAGGGATGGGGGAGGGGAGAGGAAGGAAAGGGGCGGAGCTTCCAAAAGGGCATATAAAAAGATTATTATGGGAGTATTTTTGCCTTTTGTATGTTTTATTCCTGTGAACTGCCCTGTCACTGTGATGTGATATTAGTGACTTGGTGACATGTGACTTATGACTCAGAAGTTCGTAGTTACTGTTAGTCAGCTGTTTGTAAACACTACTTGTTGACATTTCTGTAAATGATAATCCGCCTTTCATCCTTCTGTAAATATCCATGTGCTCATATCTCTCTCTCTCTCTCTGTAGATTGGTTTACAAATGGTTTCTCCTCTTGTACAAGATCAGCTACACGACAGGCATTGTGGGATACAGTGTAGTCATGTTCACACTGTTTGGACTCAATTTGATATTTAGGTGAGTTGTACACTCGGTGACATCGATGCAGCTCTTCACTTTAAAAGTAAGGCAGCCATATTGTTCACACATTTTCCGGAGGATTAAATCCACTCCAGACGGCCGCTCCGGTCCGAGCCCAAATGCCCGGGTCCGTCGGGTTTCCGAGTCGAGCTGTGACATGTCAAACACACAGACGAGCTCCGTTCCCGTTTAAAACTTCTCCTCTGTCGTCGTGATTGTTGTCGTGAACCTTACGTTCAGAAGTATTTACTGATCTAGAACATCCGGAAGAACGGTACCAAGACAGAGACGGACCTTTGAATGCTACGTGAGAGGTTTTTTAAAATTCAAACGATATCAGTAATAGCTGATCCGGTTAATGTTCGTATGCGTGTAGCATTAATGTGTGAGGATCTGCACGAGTAATGCGCCAAACGCCTGCAGGATACCGTGCGTGCGTGCGGCGGCCATCTTGTGTACACGTGGTTAACCCCCAAATTCAAAATACTCCCATGTCACCTACTTTTGATGGAAATAACCTAATTTGGCACAAGTGGTGCACCTCGTGACCAAGAACAATTCCTGTGAGTCAGGTTTTATAGGTATCGTATAAGAACAAGGTCATATGTGCTGGGATTTTTTAAAAATATTATTAATTTAATTGTGTGTTACGTTAATACAGTCTGGTTTGTTATATTTAAGTTAGCGCTTTATACTGGATCATTAGGCGTAAATGTATGAAGAGAAAAAAAAATGCATCGGTGTCACCAAGAAAATATTGATCACTGTGTTGGATTTATTTATTTATTTTAAATTTAAAGTGTTTATAGTTTTGTTTGTTTTTGTTTTTTTTTCGAATTGAAACGCGTTTCTTGCTCAGAATAAAGCCGGAAGATTCCATGGATTTTGGCGTCTCCATGCTGTTTTACGGACTCTATTACGGCGTCCTAGGCAGGGATTTTGCAGAGATGTGTGCAGACTTCATGGCTTCTACAGTAGGGGTGAGTATTTCCTGTAGGTCCTTCATCGAATGTGAAAGTCGGGAGATCGCGAGTTCGATTCCCGATGAAGACGCAGCGATTTCTATAGTGCTCTAGAGAGTGAAAATCTGCTCTGATGTGTGGATGGATGAGACGGGCGTACTCTTTTTCTCCAGTTTCAGTTACTAGCCAATTGTGATTGTCTGTGTGGTCGTTAGGGGTGTCACGATACCAAAAATCTAGTAGTCGGTACCGATACCACCAAAAGTACACGATACTCGATACCAAAGTCGATACCGCGGTGTGGTATAAAAAAAAAATATTCAATTCAAAACTCTCCTGGAGGACATCCTCCTCTGGCTGATCCTGGGAAAAGAAAGAGAGAGAGAAGGAGAGAGGGATATTTTAGTTAGTAAACACTGTCTGACAATGAGTGGCGGCTACAGTGGAGGTGCACTCCTAAACGCGAGCACACACACACACACACACACACCTTATACTCTGAATGCAAGCATTAGTTTAAATTCACTGATATAGTGGCAGGCCAAAACGATTTATTAAAAGCATGAACATGTGAATAATTATTATTGACATTAGGCTACATTTAGCGGACAGGACACGGGCTGAATGGCGATGCACGGTGGAACATTCGGAGGTAGTTTATAACACTGCAATGCGTTAGTGTCAAATAACTGGCTATCACTAACATTACATGGAGCATAACGTTAGCTGGTTTCACGGCCACAATGCAGCTGCCTCAAACAAACATAATATAGGACCGTCTTTCAGGTGCTTCGCCAAATTCCAGGTGTTTCCTCGCTTTGTTTGAAATGAACGATAGCATCGGTTGCACACCGGCTTCAAAGCATCAGTTATATGTTTGCTGTCATCCGCCTCGAGTTTCCATATTCCATACCACATTTCCTCTCCACGAGTCGGGGCAGAGCTAATCTTCTGTAGTTTTTCCCGTGTGCTTATAGGTGTTCTTCTTCACCACTTGTGGACCGCCTAAAACACTTGCGCGTATTTGCTGCCCCCTTCAGGTCCGGAAGAATTGCAACCTCGGTACCTCCATTACAATCCTGCGCTACTGCAGAAAAACACGTACCGTCACATTTTAAGAATGTTGGTACCGAAGTATCGGTTCTCGTGACCTCCCTAGTGGTCGTGTACGGGGAAGACGGTAGATGGCGCTTTCGTCCAAGATGTTCTTGTCTGGCTTCACGTGTCTCGGAGGAAGCTAAATGCGTCATCTTGTTACTTTTAAACCTTTGTGACGGTGTTCTCAGTATTACAGTGCATCCGGAATGCCCACTAAACACCTCTCGGACAGCATCTGCGCCGTGTGCGGTCAGCCCATCCTGGTGAGCGTGGACGAAGAGGGAATCATGGAGAACACCTACAGGCTCTCCTGCAACCATGTGTATCCTTTCACACTAATCACCATTTAACATTAATCGTTAAATGACATAAATAACATTAACCGATCTGATGATTAGTGCCAGCTCGGAGAGAAGAACGCTTACTCATCATGTTAAATAGAAGTCCCATGCGTACGCATCATACATCTCGTGACTGCGTGACTGTAACGTGTGTACGCTGTACCTGTGCACTCAAATAGGAACTCAGTAACTTGCCCAAAAAACCTCACGTGTGTCGTTTCTCTGGCACAGCGGTTTTTTTATTATTGTTCTGAGATTTTATTTATTTATTTTTGAACTCTGGTTTGGTTTCATGTTGGTTTTGGTTTGAGATGCGTGAGGGCTTACTGGAATATCTGTATTTTGAAGAAGAACCAAAATACTACTTTCCCACGCACACACACGGTATATACAGTAACTCAGTCTTTGCCAGTATGTAATTTCAGATGTACCACGTATTCCCTGGTGGTATTTCTACACCTTGTTTCCTTCACAAGGAAGAGCGTAGTCTTTCCAGTCATGTGGGAAAATCGTCATGTCAAACATATGAGATACTCCAGGACTAATGACCTTACCCCCACCCACACACAAAACCCGGCAACAACAAGGAAGTAGAAGACAAATTAAAAGCCAAGGTAAGTAAATGCTTTTTAATTACAACCCCAATGCTAAAAAAGTTGGGACGCTGTGTAAAATATAAATAAAAACAGAATGCGATGATTTATGAATCTCATAAACCTGTATGTTATTCAGAATAGGACATGGAAAACATCTCAAATGTTTAAACTGAGGAAATGATAAGGTCAATTTGAAATCGACGGCTGCGACACGTCTCAGAAAAGTTGGGACGAGGCAACAAAAAGCTGGAAAGGTTACTAAAAAAGAAACCGCTGGACGGTGGAGCTGGATGCCTCTCTAAGACACTCTTTTTATACCCGATCATCTTACTGACCTGTTCCCAAATAACCTCCAGCTGTTTCTTTTTACTAACACTTACTTTTCCAGCTTTTTGTTAAGATAAGATAAAATAATACTTTATTAATTAATGCTTTGTCGCACCGTCCCAACTTTTTAATAACATACGGGTTTGAGATTTGCAAATCATTCTTTTTTTTTTTTCTTTTCTTTTTTTTGCGCATTTATTTACATTTTACACAGTGTCCCAACTTTTTTGGAATGGGGGTTGTATATTGAGTGATGGATTTGCGGAAGGGAGTGAGCGAGTTCCACATCCTGGGAGTATGGACACTAAAAGCAGTTTCACTGATCTACTTATTATTACCAGGGACCTTAAGGACGCCAGCATGTGTCGATCTGAAGATAAAAATAAAAAATCCATCAGGCATTCTGCTCAACACATTTCAGCATTACATAATGATTATAATTAAACTCCCAGTTTAACATATTTTTGTCGTAGACCGATATTATCATCAGCATCCAGCTCAGTACTGCAGCGCCTGATACATCTACCCCAGTGTTCTGGTTCAAACAGGGCGGTACAGCAGTCTGCAAACTGTGGACATGTCTGTACATGTGACATGGAAACCAAACCAGCGTCGCATACTATGCTATATTGATCGTGAGAGGGAAAACGAAATGGAGAGAAAGCGGAACTTCTCCCACTTCCTCATCATCACAAGTTGATTAGTGACTGATTAGTGGTTTGAACATGTGTGTCGGTCCTGTGCCTGACCTTTTTATTCTTCTACCACGGAAGGAAACACGGAAATAAGTGTGGGTTACTCTTTTGAGCCTCAGGCGTGTATTTACGCACCTTCCCACAAAGGGCAGTTTACTGTAAAGTAAGTACTGGGTCAGTCTGATCACCAGAACAGAGTCTTGCAGATTCTTGGAACTCCCCTGGAGCACCATCATTTCAAAGGATTTAGCCTCAGTAGGTGTTTTGGTGGTGATGATGATGATTGTGGTGGTGAAGAACTCTTACTAACATAGCGGTCCAAATTCTTCCATAGGTGTTCATATGGTCTTTGTGAAGACCGTGTAATCCGTCCAGACCGGCGGAATGCCTCGTGGTCATGCTTCTGTTGTTCTTGAAACCATGACGCACGCTTTTCTGTTTTTAACTCACTTCCACATTTCTACATTCTGTGACGTTTCGGTTCTTTATTACATTTTGTTTTATTTTTACAATGGACGTTAGCTGACCTTTTAATATTTGCACACACACCCATTGTCCACTGAAGGTTGTTCCACCTCGTTACCTCGTGGGCGAAGCTTTTGTTTGGTGTCTGCGGTTCTTCATTTGGGTGTTGATGATGTCATCGTTCACTGAAGCAAAGTATTGCAGTACTTGAAAAGCAGTAAAAGCAGTACTGATTTTTTTTCCCACTATAAATAAGGGCAGCACAACGGATTGTCACCTCATGCAGTAAATAATTCTCAGAGAAGTCGTCCTTAAACTGCATTTTGTATAAATTTAAGGCTAGTGGTTATGGGTTGTTTTTTTTTTTTGTTTTTTTTCTTTAGCTGTGAATTCATTCCCCCGGCTAATCTGAGCAAATCTGACTGAGAGCTAGCTAAATCTGGAGAACAGTGAAGAGCTTAGCGAGAACCTTTACTGACCGTTACTGATGGAGAATCCCTGACACTCGAAGAATAAAAAGCGCTATACAAATAAAATTGAATTGAATTGAATAAAGAATTTTCACACCATGTTGGTAAAACACCTCTGAAAAGCGTCTCGCGTAATAGCCACCTCGTACAGACTCCAATCAGTGTTTATTTCAAACTGAGCGATGGTGGAAAACGGGACGCGTGTGTGTGAAAAGATGCTCCGCTAAATCCACACCAACGAACCATGTTTACTGCTAACGAGCTGCTAGAGTAGAGCAAGACACGCCTCCAGAAGGCGGGGCAGATAAGGTTGTAGGGAGCGTTTAATTGGACGATTGTGAAGGTTTGAGCAAATATATGAATTATCCAAAGATGTGATGAAGCTTAAAATTGAAAAGAGAATACCTCCAAGACTATTTTATTTCTCTTTAATTTATTTATTCATTTACGTGTGATTCATTTACATGTGATTCATATTCATGAGATTCATATTCAAGTGATACATTTTCATGTGATTCATTTACTAATTTGCTTGTCTTTAAATGTAGTTTTAGACTGTGATATTACAAAGGTCTTTCCAGATTATTACTTGCTACACTGTGTGAGAGAACCCCAGTAAAATTGCCTGAATTCTATAATATAATTTGTTCACCATGTTCGGTTTAAATCCTCTAAAAACAGATTCGCAATTAAATAACATTACATTGCATCGACTATTTTATTTCTAAAGGTAAAAACATTTCTCCTGATTGTACTAGAGTCGCTGGACGTTCATGTCTTTTTCCTTGATGTCTGACGTGGCCTGAAAATATCAGAAATATCCATTTCAGTCCCTTTTTTTTCTTTTTTTCTTTTTTCTTTTAAATCCATTGGATTGTTTAGATTTCTTTGCTCACCTGTACATAAATCCAGATCGCTCACTGTACAATTTCACAGATCTAAATATTTATGTGCTCATGTCTCAAGCATAGCAGTATTCTTTCCTTGACTTTTTCTCCCAGATTCCACGAGTTCTGCATACGAGGGTGGTGCATTGTGGGTAAGAAACAGACATGCCCATACTGCAAAGAAAAGGTGGACCTGAAGAGAATGTTCAGTAATCCGTATCCTTTGTGTGTGTGTGTGTGTGTGTGTGTGTGTGTGTGTGGTTGGCTACACAGGTCTCTGGTGTAATAATCAGACTTGAACGCTAGAATGAAATCAGTTGGCTGTTGAGTTCAGTGAGACTTTCTTTCTGTTTTAACTTGATTCCTAATTTGGCGTAGTCTACTACAAACGTAGCAACCTCTCGAGGGTGGGCGTGGCTTCAGTCGCATAGCTATCTGTAGCTCGAACATCTTTTCGAACCCTGCGTTCTCCAGTGTACCAGCTGGTTGGTGCAGATGCAGCAGTATTAGCGCTGCTAGTATGGTAGAATAACGCGAGCGTATTATTTCATCAACAAAAAACAACCACCAAAAGGCGTGCTTCGGGGAAGTGTGTTTATTTTAACTCATGTAGCCAATCCTGATTCGACATGAAGTGGAAGTTAATATTTTAGAGGAGGGAGTGTAGGCTTAAGTTTAAATGTTTATTAGTATTATTATTACCTCGTGTAATATAAGTGATACGCAGATATTATTATTTTATTTTTGACTCTCGGTCTCTCTGACACTGACTTCCCTGTTTATTACTGCTGTGTCATGACCCCGACTGACCCTCTTACTATTTGTGGAAAGGCTTGTAAGGGTAAACCCTGGGCTTTCCCTTCCCTGTACACAGCACTGTGTGTTCGGAAGGTTTTATAGCGATGTAGATGATTTTATAGGAAATGCTACGATGCTTTCTAAATACTTATTGTTCCCCCTAACAATGGTTTGGAGAGGTTGCCATCTGATAAGAAATTCCACATGAGCTGGTAACCATCATTAATCACCAACTTGGAAAACTTCCTCTCCAGTTATCATGGTTGGAGTTTTCCAGTTGACCCTTCGAGTCGAGTCATCCCCCGGTTTCATTAGAAAGTGACTCGAACTGAAACAGAAATATTAGTTACGTCTAACATTTCGTAGAATCTCATGATTATAAAAAGTAAGAAACTGATTACTTCTTCTTTCATTAGATTTATTTTATGACTGTAATTTATAGGTGGTTGTGTCTCGTTCGTGATGGCGTCACAGTTTTGTGTGGTCCGTCACCTGAAAATGTGAAAGTGACCAATTTCGACAGTTTGTTGTTTTACATGTAACAAAAACTGGGATCGAGAAACGGAGAGAAACATTTATTACAAATTATAAATGTAATGTAAATATAGAAATGACAAACTAAAAATGTTGCTTTAAAAAAAAAAAAAAAAAAAAAGCTCAATCTGGCAACTTTAATAGGAACACCTGCGCAGTTATCCAATCAGCCAGTCATACAGGTCACGAGCTTCAGACCTGAATGTTCACATCGGACATCAGTATGAAGGAAACATCTCGGTGACTTCCAGCGTGCTGTGGGTGCAAGTTTCAGGAAGCTGATCTCTGGTGGTTTTCACACATAACACTAGAGTTTATACAGTATGGTGGCCAAAAAAAAAAAATTCCAGTTTTATGTGCTGAAGATTGGACGGTAAGGCTACGGCAGGTCAAGTAGCCACTCTGTAAAACTGTGCGAAGCAGAAAAGCATCTCCACACCAGGACCACGTCGGGTTCCGCTCCTGTCAGAAAGGAGAACGGAAGATCAGACCAATACCAGAACCCGTGCCGGGTCACGTTGATGTTTGATGTGAACGTTAACTGGAGCTCAAGACCTGTAACTGCACTGCATTAAAAAAATAAAAAATAAATAAACAGCTGATTTATTTGCACAAATTAGCGAATTTGCGAAGTCGATTCGTCATGAAGTCATTCCTGGCGAGTTTGTGTCCTTAACCGGCGACCGAAAGGTGGGAGAGGCCTCACGTCATGTACGGACAGCTACTGGACTGGCTTCGCTATCTCGTAGCCTGGCAACCCGTCATAATCGGACTAGTGCAGGGCATCAACTACATCCTGGGTCTGGAGTGACAGCGGCACCCATCCCAGAAAGAGAGAGGGAGAGAGACTATACGCAGTCTGTGTGAGGTTTAAAAAGGACACTGGGACTGGAACTTTTAATCACCAAAAGTGTGTAATGTACTGTATATTGGCACACACACTGTGCATATGTGTATTTAAAGGAGGTGGGGGAAGAGAAATCTACTAGAGGTCTGGATTTGTTTTTGAAATGTGTACCTTATTTGATTTGTTTGTTTGTTTGTTTGTTTTTTAAAGAAACTATTAATGAAACTTAATAATTTTAACCATAGGTTACGACCTCAGACTTCTTTTTTTTGTTTCTTTCTTTTTGTGAACTCTCTTCCAGTTACAGTCAAATTCTCTGTTCCATCTTTTGCAAAAACCTTCTTTCACTTCTCATCATTACTGGTTTAATTATCTTGGGTTTTTTTTTTTTTCTTCCCCCCCCCCTTTTTTTCTTCATTCAAATGAGTCGAACTGACCAGAATCTGTAAAACTACGGGAAATGTTTTGTTTTTGTGAGCGGACGCGCTCGTCTGTGGGTCGGCGGCGTTCCTGGAACTCGGATTCGGGACATCCCTGGATGCTGAAGCATTTCAAGTTTCTCTTTCACACCGTATCCACGTGGACGGCTGCTGAGGGATTTTGAAAGACGGTACATTACATTACATTACGTGTCTGAATAATCTTGTTGAAGCGTCTTCTTTATTTTTGTCATCATTTAGGATGAATCGGATGTCATAAGATTTGGATGATGGAATTAGTGTTGAAAGTATTCTCTGTTTAAAAAAAAAAAGGTCTAGTAAATTTTTGGAAACTTTATAAGATTTATTCGAAGCTTGACTGCTGAGGCAAATAAAGTGATTAAAGGAGAATGTTTATTAAAGATTTGAGTTAGCAGAAGATTCATTTTTACCAGAGGAGGATTAGATGGTATTTAGATGTTCGATGAGGTAGACTTCCTGCCTAGTTTACATTACTACAGATTGACATGATGCATGTGTATACAGTATATAAGCTACAATCATCATCATCATCATCATCATCATCATCATCATGTCCGTTCCAGAACCTTCTCAGGTAAAATGAATCCAGCGCAGATTGAGGTGTTAATGTGGAATTTGTTTGGAGTATTACACAAGCGCTATATCATAACACGCCAGAGATCCTGATCAGGTCATAATTCCTGAACACACTTTTTCACATTTCCTCACTTCCAGCAATGTGCTGCATGTTCCATGGTTCTGCAGAATAAACATCAGCGTTAATATCAGTTCAATAGTGAATGTTATTTAAACGTACAGTATTGAAGTTTCTATTTTTATTATTATTATTATTATTAAACTTTACTGTACTCGTTCTGTTCAATTCAAGTAACCATTCAAAAAGCCTAAGAACTAACTCATATATATATATATATATAAACAAACACATGGACCCTTGTAGCACACTTTGAGAACCACTGCTTTATATAATATAAATATTTAGATGTAATGTATAAAGTTTCTATGCCCCCCCCCCCCACACCACCACCACCGTAAAACATTAAAATGTATTAATATATCATTTATATTAAATATGGTTTAAATTATGCTGAGACATATATTTATATGTATAAGCGTAGGCTATGTTTAACACTGAAAACGGTTTCCATGGAAACGAACGTAATAAGCGGAAGTGACGCGGTGAGGCGTGAGTTTAAAACCCTCGGCGCCTCTCCGTGTAGATGCTCTGAAGCCTGAACCATGGATCAGACTCTCTCCATCACAGGTAAACCGCGGTCATTCATTCATGGTTTCTTTCTCTGAGTTTTATTGTTTGACTCACAGCGCGCGCGCTGATCAGTTTTAGATTTAAAGAAGAGAGGATTGTCGTTTGTTGCGGAAATCTATTAAAAATAAATGACGTGTCTTCGCTATGAAGTCTTTCAAAAATAAAGCTGTGTGTAGCTCAGGATGGTTATTAAAATACTGAGGCGGGAAATAAAGTGTGAAAGTAATTCCTGATTTATTTGTTTGTTTGTTTGTTTGCTTGTATGTTTGTTTATTTATTTATTTATTTATTTATTTATAAGTGGTTCTCTGGCTTTTATTGATGCCCATCTGCAGTTTCGCCTGTGTCCGCTAGATGTCACTCTGATCACTTCACTCTAGATGGCGTCATTTCACACAGTATTCCAGTCTAACGCTACCTTTTATTCTTTTTACAGCCGAATCTCTTAAATCTAAAATAAATTCCACAGACTTTAAAACATTTTATAAACATAATCTAACTATTGGACACGTTATATAAAATTTGACATTTCCCAAACTTTGTAGACATTTTAAACATCACCCTACATTTTTTTTCTAGCCTATATTATACACACATTTTTTCACTCCAGATTATTTATTTACATGTGAACATTTTGACTATATATTAAAGCCATAGAGCTTTTTTTTATTCTTGAATGCATATCATGTATTAAAAATTATTTGATTCAAGTTAACATTATTTATCAACTTGTTTTTGAGTTATTTAGGTTCCAATTCAAGTCTAAGAAATGAATATTAAAGATGGTGTTTATTACGAGCTGTACGTACAAATACAAGTTTGTAAATACAGAAAGAAGATCTGTGCAAAATGTTTTAAGAACACCTCGACTCATGGAGTATCATGATTAGTTTCATAATGATTAGTCACTGTTGTGTTGCTTTTGTGATTTTTTTTTTTATCTTTGTGGAGAGTCTTGTTCGGAGAGGAGTAATTAATTCACTTCTGTATTTGACTAGACTTAACTATTCTCCTCTTTTTATTCACCGCTTTTTGTTTTAAACACTTTTACTGCGCTGATGTTGATGTGAAAATAACTTCTCAGTACTCTTCTCTAACATGTCTCACATTTTTATTTATTTGGATGGCCACAAGAGAGAATCACAGTCATTTACTTTCACTTTTTAAATGTTAGTGCGAGTGTTTGGGGGGTTTTTGAGCCAGAAATTTCAGTGAAGTCCACACTCACACTTCGGAGTTAATGTGTAACTACATCACCTGATCATTTCTGGCCAGAGATTTGCTGTTAAGAACATTTAAAATCGTAATATTTTCGGTGTTAGGTTTATGTATAGTTGTGATACCTGTGTGTAAACTGTTCCGTGTTCTCTGTGTGTTTTTAGGATCCCTGTGTGTGTGTATCAGTGCTGTCATGCTGCTCCAGAGTTCTCCCACAGCAGCTCATTCCAGTACGTTCCAGTACACTTCGAGTTCATTTCCAAACCTGCGTCCTAAAACCAAATGCTTGATAAATCCTTTCGTTATCGTTTTAATCCCCCGAGAGCCGTCTCTCCCTTTCTCTTTACGTATTATGCCTTTATAACCATTGCACTCGGTTATTCTTATAACTCATCAACAATTGTTCTAAATGTTTTAACATGCTGCAATTTTATTGTGCAGATACCGAAGTGAAAGCGCCGACGATTATCCACATGGCGCAGAAGTCTTTAGGTAAGATGTGTTTAGGTCCTGTTCTTCAATTTCAGACAAGATCAACCTAATAACATTCAGACTCTGTGCATTCTTTGGTTCAGCGTCATTTCTGATTATTTACAGTAGGCAAGAAGGCACTAAATTATATTCCTAAGCAACATGTCTGTGATGAACTACTTCTTAGGCATTCGCTACAAGCTCACCTGCAGAGTGAACCCTGGAGGACTCAAAGACGAGACCATGGTGTACTGGCTGGCCAACGGAGACTTTTTAGAGACGGTCCATAAAAACATCCGTGTGACAAAAAAAGAGAAAAGGTAAGAACTCTTCCTGCATGCTGAGCTTTAGAACAAATGTATTATTATTATTATTATTATTATTATTATTATTATTATTATTATTATTACTACACCACAGTGAGTCAGAAGGTGTTGATTCATTTTCTATAACAGCAGCTCGACAGCAGTTCCGGCTGTGACACAAATCACAGTTTTGTTTATATTAACGCGCTCGTTCTAATGCGTTATCGTTTCTATAGTAACGGCTCGTTCACAGGGACGTGTACATCAAATGCTCCACATCGTCAACCCCTAATAATAAACATGTTGTTGTTGTTGTTTTAATAAAGTAAAAATGTACGTGGTGAAATTTTCTGTAAGGTTTCGCGATGGCAGAAATGAACGTAAAATCAAGGAAACTCAACAACGTTCGGAGGAGCGTGAAGTTTTTACAAACTTTCCGCAGATTTGGGCCGAGACACTCCGTGTGGCATCATCAGGACGTGCGTTCAGCCGAATCCGTCTTCGGTTCACGTGTTACAAACATGAGTTCAGCTAAAAGGTCTCGTTTACTGACAAACATCGCTGAGATCGCGCGCGCAGAACTATTTCCTGCCAATTCCAGTAGTTTTCCTCAAAAAAAAAACAACTCCAAGTTTACGCTACGAATTTTGGAAAAAGCCGCACTGATCGCAAAAACCTCTATGAACTCCTGTTCGGACTGACTTATGTAACATTTTATTGAAGGAGTCTCCAGTCCCAGTAAGTTTTCCAACATCTTCAGATTTTCCACAGAGGAGTTTACGCTTCTTTGCGGTTTCTCGGTAACATGACAAGCTGCGTCATTTCTTTTTCTAATTCACTTGAGAGAGAGAGAGAGAGAGAGAGAGCTGGTGAGGAAGCAGCTGTTTATAGCTGCTATAACGTAAATGAGAACAGGAACTGACTCGTCTCGTGGACTTTCCACGTTGTTCAATGTAGCTATAAATGGTTAAAAAGCATGGTGTCATTCGTTAATCAATGCGAAATTGTCATCGTTGTCGTATAAGAGGAATAAAACACTGCAGACTGTCATGATGTTCTAGGAAAATAATCCAGTTCGGGTCAGACCGTATCACGCCATCCCGGCGTAGGTTATTTTCACGTAACAGCTCTTCACAAATGAATACAACTTTATGTCTAACTGAACATGATGCTGTTATATCTGCAGGTTAGATGACGGGACAGAGTACCTCGAGACCAAAGTGGTGTTCAAAAATCTTTCTCAGAAAGACTTCGACACCAATTTCACCTGCGTCGCTCTGAGTCCAGCCGGGTTCGCCAAAGAAAACATTCAAATCATACAAGCATCTTCTAGACTGACCTGAGTGTGTGTTTAACTTCTCTGTATTTATGACCCAGTGTTCAACACGAAATGTAGAAATACGTTCATCTCCGTAGCTAAACGAGCGAATGTGTGTCCTTTAAAAACAAAATACCCAAGACCTCTTTACGAAGTATTTTAGGATGTAATCATATCTCTAAAATGTTTTATTTCCAAAGGATTTTTGGAAGTTTGTGTGTGGATGCAGATCTACTTGGCATCAAACTGCATTTATTGTAGAAGTTATATTGCGTGAAGGAGTTTAATGTTGAATAATTGGGTATTATTTTTATATTAATATACGATGTATAAACCTGACTGTTAGTTGGGTGTTTCAGCTGTACTTGAAAACATCTACAAAGTAAAAAAGGTTGTTTTTTTTTTTCTTTAAAAATCTTTATAATTCTCTCTTTAAATCGTGTAAAATTCCAGGGGATTGTTTATAAAAGAAAATTGTACATGCATTCACACCAAAAACAATCTGATTTTATAAAACTGTTTGTATGCCATGTCTATGTGATGTATAAATCTCCTAAATGACCATCAAAATCTCTCAACACCTCCATGTTTTGCTTCTTCATGAACGTCTATGTGTATAAACAGTGTGTTTAAACATTGTCCTTATTTTATTTCTTATTATTTATCCTTTATTTTCCACTGCATTCTCAATGAGAGTGTACAAACGAATCAGTTCATTGTGTAATAATAAACACAATAAAATAATGAATACCTGTGAGTTCATTTCTGTTCCAAAAAACATATTTCAGCGCTCTCAGAGAGACCTGCCACTGAGCTCGGGATCAGGATCAGGATCTGATGCAATAACAAATCATAAAAGTTTGGAATTAGATTTGAAATAAGGAATGTCTTTTTTTTTTCTAGCTGGAAATGTTTATATATAAAAAGAAGGGACAGGTTTTCATTTTGTTAGGATTGATTGATTCTGCATTCTAATTATTCTATTTACAATAAAAATGTTTATTAAACTTTTTAGGGGGGGGGGGGGGTTGTCAGCCGTGGGCGCACGGTGGCTTAGTGGTTAGCACGTTCGCCTCACACCACCGGGGCTGTGGGTTTGATTCCCGTGGCCCTGTGTGTGCGGAGTTTGCATGTTCTCCCCGTGCTGCGGGGGTTTCCTCCGGGTACTCCGGTTTCCTCCCCCAGTCCAAACACATGCATGGTAGGCTGATTGGCGTGTCCAAAGTGTCCGTAGTGTATGAATGGGTGTGTGAGTGTGTATGTGATTGTGCCCTGCGATGGATTGGCACCCTGTCCAGGGTGTACCCCGCCTTGTGCCCCATGCTCCCTGGGATAGGCTCCAGGTTCCCCGTGACCCTGAAAAGGAGTAAGCGGTAGAAGATGGATCGATGGATGGATGGTTTGTCAGCCGTGTAGTGCTTCGGGTAAAAATAAAACGTTTCAAAGCTTAGTAGTTTTTTAAAAGAAAACAACATCTCTAATCTCAGTCTATCTTCATTAGGAATGACTGTGATTGTGTGTGCAGACTTTTAATGTCTATAGAAGTGCAGCTGTGAGTCAAATAAAAACATTATAAGTGACATAAATGACAAAGGTGTAACATTTAATACTCGTTAAGTGGTGGAGCACTTGCAAAAGATTATGCAGGAAAATTATGCATTTTGTGACACCTATCTGCAATAAACAGAGCAAAATGCTATTTATTAATTTTTCATTTAAATCAATTCTTCTTATTTATTTTTTTTTAATGAATCTAACCGTTCAAAAAATGTTATGCATAATTTTACCAGCAGGTGGCGGTGTCGCAAACAGCAGCAGCAGCACGGCGTGCGCGATGACGCACGCGGCGTGACGTCATGATGCCGAGGCGGAGCTCCGCGTTTGAAAGTGGCGGGTGAACTGAAAGCAAACCGCTGTGTAGTGAGAAGAGAAACAAAATGGCTGCTTGTGTTGTTTAGTAGCTGTGTTTTATTTGAAGTGACAGCAGCCGAGACGAGTTTTATTGTTCTGCGTGCAAGTTTTCTTTCATGCATTACTGAAGTAAAGACCGTACTGAAGGACGTTTTTTAAGTTTTTTTTTTTCTTCAGCTCCTGGTAAAGCGTCTTCATTCATCTCTCAGGTAGGAACTTTAAAACGCAGCGCATGTCCGTTAGCTTCTTGCTAACTACGTTTATGATCATTTAAGCGAAATATTTACGCGTGAGTGACCTGCTAAAGTTCAAGTAAACCCTGTCCTGTTAATATAACAGCCGGCCATTGTTTGCGAATGAATGGGAGTACTTTTAAGTAGCTTAACGTGGTCATTATCTCCATAAATAAGGGCATAATCCTTAAATAAAGTCATCTGAAGTATAAAACATCATCAGAATGTATTTGCTTTTGTGTTTTTTTGTTCGTTTAGCATGACTAAGGAGGAGGACAAAGTGATCCCGGTCCGTGTGGCTCTCCGCTGCCGCCCTCTGGTTCCCAAAGAGCTGAATGAAGGATGCCAGAGCTGTCTAACCTTCGTGCCCGGAGAGCCACAGGTCATAATTAAACACCACATCCACTGACCACAATAATAGGAACACCTGGTCATACATGCAATTATCCGATCAGCCAATCACGGTGCAGCAGTCATGCAGATCCAGCTTTCTGTTAATCTTCAGAATGATGAGAAGGTCTGAGCGATCTCACAGAGTTTGAGCATTGAAGGGGTGTTTATGCCAGATTGAGTATTTCAGAAACCGGGGAGAGTGATTGATTTGATTCGTGAAGGCGGGTAACTCAAATAACCACTATTCACTGCCGTGGTGAGCAGAAAAGCATCCCAGAACATGTCGAACATTGAGGTGGATGGGCTACACCAGCAGAAGACGACAAGAACAGGACTCGGAGGTTACGGCAGGCAGGAGAAGATCAGAAAAAGCTTCAGCTGCAGTAAATAAATAAATAATTGTTTGATGTGAACATGAACTGAAGCCTGGATCTGCATGAGTTTAAGTGTTTGGAATATGACGGTCGGGATAATTGCATAAACAAGCAGGTGAATAGGTAGACCTACTATTAAAGTGGCTGATGAGTGTGTATCTACTTAAAGATCCACTCATCTTCCATCACCGGGCTGAATTATACCGGTGTTTACGCTTTTTCCTTCAGGTGGTGGTGGGCAACGATAAAGCGTTCACATACGACTACGTGTTCGATCCCACGACAGAGCAGGAGGAAGTGTTCAACGCGGCCGTGTCGCCTTTACTCTCTGGCCTCTTCAAGGGTTTGTACTAATTTCCTTAAAGCAGAAGTCTTCCCTGAAGCTGGGGCGTGGCTTCAGGCAGCTGTTGAGATGGCAGAGTAAACGTTATCATCAGTGTGAGTGGTTATAAACCTGCCATGTGTGTGATTTGCAGGTTATAATGCCACGGTGCTCGCGTACGGACAGACCGGCTCAGGAAAGACTTTCTCCATGGGAGGCACCTACACGTCCGCACAGGAGAACGACCCTACCGTGGGCGTCATCCCCAGAGTGGTCCAGAAAATCTTTCAGGAAAAAGACAAGATGGCTGACTGCGAGTTCCTCCTCTCTGTTTCCTATCTCGAGGTATCGCGTTCCTCCCGAACCTCTCGAAGTGTTCGATCGTTTCTTTCGCTCTGTTCAAACACCATCGACGTCAGTCTCTGCCGTAATGAAACTGTTAAGGTTTGCTGTATCCAAGTGCGCTTAAGCTGACCAACGACTACTTCAGTGACCACTTTATGAGGCACACATTTCATCGCGTGTGATATAGCTTTAAAAGCGGCTCGAGGTTGAGATCTGGTGTTGTAACTAACAAAGCGTGATTATAATGTGCTAGAAATTTGGCTTTTGGCAAAATTTGGTGTTACACAATGAACGAGGAGTCCTACCGCCAAAAAAAAACACGTTTTATTTATTAATCTGTTACAAGAAATCAATGGGGTTTGTTTCCAGACTGAGAGAGAGACAGGTGCGTATCACTGCAGTAGTGACTTCCCAACATGGAAAACCCAAAGGAAATGCCGCCTTAACTAGTTTTTCCTACTCTGGAAGGGAGTAAGTATAAATAAAAATCAATACTAGTAAATAAAATTACGAAAAAAAATCATTTTCAATTCCGATCTTTTCTATTTGTTACAGGATCGGCTTAAGAATATTCATTCTTTCGTTCCCTACCGATTCTCCATTTTAGCTTATCACGGCAGTACCGATCCTGGACGTCAGATCCGTGCCTTATATACGTTATATACGTAACACCTGCATACGAAACACATCTACGTGTTCTCTACTGCGCTGCTCGTGCGTAGTCGGGTCCGTAAAAAAGTCATCCGTCGTTATATCTCCTTCCTGATGGTACCTGATGGTTTTGGACGATCGAATGTTTACATTTATGTCTTGATCATCTCTGTGTGCTTTTATACATTGAGATGCAGCCATGTGATTGGCTGATTCGATATTTGCATTAGCAAGCATGTGTATAAGAGTGTATACGACTGGGAACTCAAAGTTTTCCAACACAGAGCTTTGGACTTAACACGTGAGAGCGTTTGTACGAACGCCACCTTCTGAAGTTGATGGAAACTCGGGTTATGGGTAGTTTGGTTAGTGTTTGTTTTATTTTTAAAGCGGGTGTGATGATTCGCTGTAAACAGTGCTGAAAATGACATGAAATCTCGCCGGAAACTAGTTGTTTCGGTTGTTAAAGTATCTCCCGGTATTTAATGATTTTCAGGTATTTCTTGTCGATCACGATGAGCGCCGCCATGTTGAAGTGACGTCACGGAGAAGTCGGATCTCTCTGGAAACTATGAATTTCCGAGTAGGAATTAGAAGCTGGAGAGCATGGTTCAGAAACTTCCCAGCCGGTCATGAACGCAGCGATATTAAACGAGTCACTGAGCATACGTAACGTTTTGTCCTTATTGTAGATTTGTTTTGGGGTTTTTTTTTTTTTTTCCCATCCAGATTTACAACGAAGAGATTTTGGATCTTCTATGTACGTCAAAGGACAAACCGGTGATTAGCATCAGAGAAGATCCGAAGGAAGGCATCAAAGTAAGTGAACAACAAAAAGAGCTCTGATGAGAAATTTGTCGTATTCCAGTGATTAATCATTAACACGTCGAGCTGGAAGTGACGTGCTGCTGTGGTGCCGCAGATTGTAGGTCTGACGGAGAAGGAGGTGTTCACCACTCAGGAGATGGTGGGCTGTCTGGAGACGGGGAACTCTGCTCGTACCGTGGGCTCCACGGCCATGAACGCCGCCTCGTCCCGCTCCCACGCCATCTTCACCGTCAGCCTGGAACAGCGCCGCGGAGGCGACAAGTGAGTAGTCGGTCACGCGCTTCGGCTGTGTTGTGTGCCTCATTTGCATGAACCGATTACTCCGGTTATTAATTTTGTCTTTCTCACGGGAACAAAAGTCAGCTTTGTTTGGACAGAACAACCTCTCTGAACCCTGCAGGGTTTTTTTTTTTGTTATTATTCGTTTGTTCCCAACTGTAATATTTTTCTAAAGATCTCAAATAGCCCCGTTCCCTAAAATAAACAAATGAGTAACCACTTTATTGAATTTGCAAATTAACTGATAGATAAGTCAATAGATAAGAATACTCTCAACTGTAAGATTTTATGTATTGAGTTATTTAAAAAAAAAAAAAACAACCCAGCAGCTCTGACATTATTAATGTACGTTGAATCGCAGGTTTATATTATTGAGCTCCTTTTAATGTGCTGTCGTTTCTATAGTAACGGCTCGTTCACAGGGACGTGTACAGCAGACGCTTCACGTCATCTGAGGGGAAAAGCATAATCGCTGATGTGGTGAAGTTTTCTCTTAGGAGTCTCTTATGTAACACTTTTTTTTATGGAAGGAGTCTCCAGTGTCAGCGATTTTGTAACAGTCAGGACCGAGGAGTTTACGCTTCTTTATGGTTTGTTTCTTATTAATGTCAAAAGAGAGAAAAAGAGACTCTGGTGAGGGAACAGCTGTTTATAGCTGCTATAACGTAAGCGAGAACAGGAACTGACTTGACTTGCGGACGTGTGTTTTAGAAATGATGTCATGGTCTCCAAACTGCACTTGGTAGACCTCGCTGGATCCGAGAGGCAGAAGAAAACTAAAGCTGAAGGAGATCGTCTCAAAGAGGGTGAGGAGAGAGCGATTAGCGGTCATCGTGATCATGCTTGCTGCTGTAGCTCTGTAACTCGGTGTCTGTGTTATGGGCAGGAATCAGCATAAACCGAGGCCTTCTGTCTTTGGGAAACGTGATCAGCGCGCTTGGAGACGAGAGCAAAAAGGGCACGTTCGTGCCTTACAGAGACTCCAAGTTGACTCGTCTGCTGCAGGGTGTGGTTTTTTTCTTTTATGATCGAAAAGTATTCTGATATTTATTTAACCCCTTCATGTACATCGTCCATGTCTTTATTATTCTCAGTGCAGCATGTCTCAAACTTAGTACACAAAATCTCACATTTAATAAAATTTTGCACCTTGCAGCAATAATAACATTTTAGTGTCAGTAATATTAATATATTTTGCCCAGAAGTGATATTTTCTGTAATGTCGGTCATTAACAGTAATGGCTGAACATCTTCAGGTCTAAAATAGTTTGTCTGAGGTGTATTTTTACTGTATGTTTGATTTTTTTAAAAACATTTTTTTTCCCCCGCTTTCACAGACTCTTTGGGAGGGAACAGTCACACCTTAATGATCGCGTGCGTCAGTCCGGCCGACTCGAACATCGAGGAGACCATCAACACGCTGCGTTATGCAGACCGCGCACGTAAAATCAAGAACAAGCCGGTTCTCAACGTGGATCCTCGAGCCGCTGAGATGAAACGGCTCAAGCAGCAGGTACTACAGAGGACGAAGTGTTTGGAGTCGGGCTGCAGCTAACGATTATTTTGATAACCGATTAATCTGTATTTGATTTGACATATTTGATCAGAGTGAATATTTTAGTCGGAGTTATTGCGTTTCCTTTCTATCGCGCGCTGAGTGATTTGAGGCGCGGGCGTGGACTCGCGCTCGTTCAGTGAAGTTTAACGGAGACTCGCTCGCTGTCAGGACCAGACTTTATATAGAATGGAAATACTGGCATGAATTTCTAAGATTTACAGATAAGGATCTAAAGGTAAACAAGTCATTTTTGACATTTGTATGCACTGTATGTATGCAGGACCCCCTAGTGGTAGGAAAGTGTACTAGCAGGTAAACTGATTATGAGGTACTTGTCAATCACATCATCATAATTGAGAGATTAATTACTGAATTCTGTGCTCACGAGATTCAGTCAGAATGTGAAATCTTCTTTTATAAGGAAGATTTTAAGGCGATTGGAACGGTGAAATCCTCAAACTACACATAAATCGTTTTTATTTCGCTCTACTTCGTACAACAGTATCTTTACTTTATTGTCGGTGAAGTCGATCATCTTGGACATTTTGGCATGTTGCAAGGCCTCTATAAGAAGCAGCAATCCCAGCATGCTTCTGTGAATTTTAAAGGAAGTTGTTTGCCATATATGGCAATTTGAGGGTGTTTCGTTATGCAAATAAGTGTAGCAGCGAGCACACGAGTACATCGGTTTTAGAACGTGTGGGATTCATCAGTATTTGTGTGAGACTCCTTTTCTTGTTGGAATGTTGGCTTAATGCCGTGACTATTCCTTGATTAAAGGATTGGTCTGCTTTGTCCTGCAGGTGCAAGAGCTTCAGGTGATGTTGTTGCACGCTCGAGGAGGCGTGGCTCCTGTTCTTTCAGGGTAAGTCTGAAATAATAAAGTGCTGTGATTGATCGATCGATTAATGGATTGATCCGGGGAGATCAAAACAAGCTAATTAGTAGGAAATATCTGCATGTTGATGTGTGCGCAATTGCTTTAGGCGCAATAACGTCATGTCTGTTAGACAGATCGAGACACGCGGTTTATTAAGCATCCAGAAAGAACGTCGTTCCATATTCGGGAATTCTAAAAAGTCGGAATGTCGTGCTGTAGGTCCGAGGAGGCCGAGAACGTGTCGAAGATTCTGGCGCGTAACCGTAGTCTACAGGAGCAGAACAGCAAGCTGAGTCGAGAGCTGAGCGAGGCCGCAGGACAGACCGCCCTCATGTGTGAGAGGGTCATCCTGGTATGTATTTTAATTTAAAATTGTGTGAAAGTGATACCAGGTGTTCTATAAGTCTAGCATCATGAACAAACGAAAGCTTTTATTTATAGAGTTGCATGATAGCGGATCTCCACCATTTTTCTCACTTGAGTAGAATTCTTTGGTTTAGTTAATCCTTTGCTCAGATACATCACAGTCTGTAAAAATATAAACCACCAAAACCTTTCTTTCACGTCCTTAACTGTGCTTTTCTTGGGAGTTAAGCTGTTTTGATAGCGCGGTTTAAATCCACAAAATGCGATTTTAGAAAGTGTGCTGTCCTTGGATGACGTTGTCTAGTTTTTGTTTATTTCTTTTTCTCCCTTTGGTAGACGGAGCAAGTCAACGAGAAACTTCAGAGCAAGTTAGAGGAACTGAGGCAGCATGCTGCGTAAGCTTGAAGTGCTATTGATTACTGATTATTACTATATTCATGACGGTACGCAGTGGAGGTAACGATTCTGATTGATGACCGTATCCATGACTTTAACTCAGTTGTAAAGTGGACCTTCAGAAGATGGTGGAGACCCTGGAGGATCAGGAGCTGAAGGAGAACGTGGAGGTCGTCCGAAGCCTTCAGCATCTCATCCTGGAGCTACAAGTAAGAGTCAAGAGCTACGGAATGCAGGATCTCATTGTAGTAGGATTGTGTGTTGTGTAATGGGCTTAATCACCTCTACACGATATCCCATGACGTTTACACTGATTATATTAATAATTATACAAGTTTGAACTTTTACTCTTTTATTTATTTATTTATTTATTTTTGTAAATGTTAATGTGAGATATTAAACTAAACTTAGTGTTTCCTTGTAAATTACTATTAAATAGCTGCTATAATTAGTAACGCTATTAAGTATTGAACCCCTGTGACACACCGTGGTTAAGCTAGCCGCTCTTTGCCAGACGGTGGTTCATTGAGCCGTGCGGAAAATGTCAGAACGCTGCTTTCAGACGCTCGGTGTCGGTCGTGCCGAGCGCTGAAAACAGAATTCTGGAGGTTAGGGATTCAAACCCGGTGAAAAGGGTCAAGCGTGCAATCCGAAAGAATTGATTAAATCATTAATCGAGGAGTTTTCTAAGTGGTTGATTGCGATCACATTGCACATGCTGTCAGTTTATCCGTTTATCCGTTTTGTTTCTGTAGCACGAGAGTGTAGGGATCGCGGCCACCATCGACGCCATGACCTCGGGCAACTCCACGTCTCTGGAGGTCGACGCGGACAGCAGCGCTGCAGACACCAGCCGCAGTCCTGCTACCGGCTCGCCTGAGGTGTGCTTTTAATATCAACCTCACAGTTTTATCTTGAGTACAGTTTGCTGTAGTCAGTTTAGGACCTTTGTATTTTCCTTCCTTTTCAGGCAAGCAATGCTGAAGCTCAGGCCAAGGACTCCCCAGAGATGTTCACTACCCAGCATGCTCTGAGGCAGGCTCAGATGTCCAAGGAGCTCATTGAGCTCAATAAAGTCCTCGCACTTAAAGAGGCCTTTGTCAAGAAAATGTGTCAGAATGACAGTCACCTGGAGCCGATACAAACAGAATATCAGGTAGAAGATTTATCGCTTTATCATGAAAAGCAAAGAATTTATATAGTGTGTCTTTGTAGACAACAGTCCTCTCTCTTACCAGCCGTTCTTTTACTTGAATATGGTTTTATCCGATAGGAGAGCATCAAACACCTCCAGGCTGAGGTCGGATCCCTACAGAAAGAGAAGGAAGATCTGATCCTCGCTCTTCACTCTGCTAAGAAAGACACCAATCAAGCAAAGTGAGCTCATGCTAGCAGTTGAGCCTGTGCAATGTTGATTCCCCGTCCGACTGCGAGTGTTTCCATTATGTCAGGTGTAAGGAGATCAGGGCAGGTGTGATATATTATTAGCAGCTGTGCGGTCGGGAACTGCTTACTAGGCAGAGACAATCATGCAAACTCAGCCGGATGGTGGATTTTTAGGTGATTCTGCAGTAATATGCAGTAAACAGTAAAAAAAGAAAAAAAGCAAATACCCCGTAAAAGTACGTTATTTCTAAAATCCTTCCATAAACCGGTTGTGTAATGTCCAGATGGTCGACATTTTCACTGTGGGTCTGCTGCTCGACGTGTTAGAACGCATACGTGCGCTGACCGGCACAGGGGAGCGAGTATTTAATCATCATCCCTATTAACGTTATTTATTAAATTCTACAACTTGACATTGCAGGACTTTATAATGTATTTCCACTTTCGAAAGATCAGACAACCAGACGTGCCTTTTTAAAAAAAGATAAATAAAATTTAATAGCGTCCCTAATAAATATAGTAGCCGGTGTTAACTGTTTTGAACTGAAGACGTTCTGGACTTCCCGTGACAGGAAGTGAGGGCGCGTTGCGAGCCCAGACGGGGAGCAGGTGAGATGGAGGGGAGGGGGCGGGGCTTCCAGGAAGTGTGAGTTAATATCGGAGAGTTCAGAACACCTGAGCTAATCATCCAGTATTCATGTTGATTGGATCGTCTCCTGTTTATTGGGGAGAAAAACACTGATCTTCAGCAGGTTCTGAGTGAGAACTTGTACTAGTGGAGCTCCTACGCAAAAATGGGTAAAGCTTGGCACTTCTGCTGATATATAATATAACATCAGAGTAAACATCACCGGATACCGTATCGGTGTAATATCGCGTCGAGACGATCAAACCGTTATATCGTACAAACCTTCTACTAGGGCAAATCTGCCTTATAGATGATGCGCTTATTCTCCATACTTCCCTCCACACCTGTACAGACTGAGTGAGCAGCGCAGGAAGAGGCTACAGGAGTTGGAAGGGCAGATGACGGAGCTGAAGAAGAAACTGCAGGACCAGTCCAAGCTTCTGAAGCTTAAAGAGTCCTCAGTGCGCAGCGTCACTAAGCTTAATCAGGAGATTCAGGTACGTCTCCAGGTGGAAGCCTGTAATGCTAGAATAACAGTTAAGAGCTTCTAGAAGAGTCCACAGAGATATTGATGTGTTAAGGGCGATATTTAGTGTTTGTTTTCTCACTTTTGTGCACGTGTAGGCTATGAAGGCCCAGCGAGTGCAGCTGATGAGGCAGATGAAGGAGGACTCTGAGAAATTCCGTGTATGGAAGCAGAAGAAAGATAAAGAAGTTTTGCAGCTGAAAGAAAAGGTGTCGGTTTGGGGCAGTAAAGCAGATGTAGTAATGAAGTAGCTAGCTAACCAAAAACAATATGAACGATGTGTAATTTTACCTCAAAAAAATGGCGCATGGCACGTTTTCAGACGGATGTTAAACCTAATATTGTGTGTTTCTGTGAATTAAGGAACAGATTTGCGTTAAAAATGACCTGATGCTCACCTGTAAATGAATAATTTTGGTTTATATTAGGCAGTTTGTAGTAGAGATGAAATACTCGAGTTATTGAATAAAATCAGTGATTCTTATATAGCTGCTTTCGTTCAAATTTACCCGCGTTAACCGTGGACTACGCCTGAGATTGTGAGCACGATGAAAAGACGTGTTTTCTCCGAGGATAAATATTCCTAATCCATCTCTTCCCGGCTTGCGGTAGGATCGTAAACGGCAGTACGAGATGCTGAAGCTGGAAAGGGATTTCCAGAAACAGGCGAGCGTTCTGCGGCGCAAAACTGAGGAGGTAATAAATCAGTGTTTCTGCTTAAACGGAGACGAGCTTTTAGCTGACGATCCCCGAAATAGAAAATGACAAACTGATATGTTTTGGGGGGAAACGCTGGAACTGTCCTGTTGTTGAAGTTTAAACGGTCTGTCTGCGATCTCTCAGGCGGCCGCAGCTAATAAACGCCTGAAGGACGCTCTTCAGAAAAGGAGTGAAGTGGCCGAGAAACGCAAAGACACGCAGAACCGCGGTATGGAGGGCATCGCAGGCAGAGTGAAGGTACATCGAGCTTCTAAACACAGACAGAATTTTTGTGTTTTGCAGGTATTTACCTATTGCAGTGTGTATACACACACACACACACACACACACACACACACACTTGGGCATACTTAGATATATCGTAAATGTATAGAACAGGCCTGAGCGTAATGACATCACGACTCACAAAAATTATTTTCTATGATAAAAGAGAAGCATCATAATATTTAGCTGTTGGAATTTTTTTTTAATTAAAATAAATAAATATATATATATATATATATATATATATATATATATATATATATATATATATATATATATATTCTTGTATTTTAAAACTCTTTATAAAACATAAACAAATCTGTAATACTGAAAAAGAGAAATTTCATATTAAAATTTCAAAAATAATTTACAATTTCAAAAATTAAGTGCAACCTTTTTGATGTTTAAAAAAGTTTTTTTATTAATTGTTATTGCTAACATATTAAATAGTTTGTCATTGTAAAATGTTACGTCTTTAAATAAAGATTAAGCACAAAAATGTTTAACGATATATAATGTCTACAAAAATACATTTAGTTTTTTTTTACTAAAGTTTAACTTATTACACTGAAAAGGAATACAGAACTACTTTGGTATTTTATATTTACAAAAACTTATTTTTTTAATTATTATTTTTTTAAGAATAAATCAGTATTTGTCAGACTGTCGCTATCAAACATCACCAGATTTTTGCAGTAATTACTTCGCGATGTCCCGTTTTCATTGCCTGTGATATGAAATGCACGTGTACCAGCTTTTGAAATGCGTCTCTGTGTTAGGCGTGGCTGCTGAATGAGGTGGAGGTGCTGGTGAGTACGGAGGAGGCTCGACGCCACCTACAGGACCTGCTTGAGGACAGGAAGATGTTGGCTGAGGAGATCGTACAACTCCGCCAGCAGATGGAGTCTGGAGAGAAACCCGTGGCTAAAATCCGCGTGAGTATTTTTCAGCTTGCTCTCGAATAAAACTGGGAAACGAACTGACCGTGAGAACGCAAACAAGGGAAACTAAAAAGCAAAGGAAACATTTTGTTGTTGTTTTCCACAGCGCCGCACCCTGACCATCTCCGAGCTGGAGGGGAAAGGAAAGCTGGAGGCTTCCATCAGTAAACAAGTGGACAGCCTGCAGACTGAGATGGACCTCAGGTCAGCTACACAGAAACTAACAAATACAGCTATATAATATAACCCAATATAGCTGCAAGCAGCAATCAGTGGGCCCAAGCACTGAGCATCATGCAGCAGGGAACACGCGTGAGCTTCGGGCCGTGACTTCCTGTTTGCGTGGTGTGATGTTTGCCGAGACAATTTCTCCTCGCCTATTTAACATATCAATAATTCTTTCACTTTTTAGCACTTTGGATATCCTCATGACAATGCTGGTCAAATTTGCTTTGAATTTGTTTGAATCCTTTGGGAAAAGTATTTAAAAGTTTGCTACTTGTCAAAACATGGAGAACTCAAAATGGCTGACTTCCTGCGGGGTGATTAAAATGGATGTGAAATATGTCTTAAGAAAACCTGTATGCTTACTGTGTTTGGTGCATGCTGGTGAAACCGGATGCCTACAATGGAAAAGAAATTGCAAGGGGGGCCAATATTGGGCTACACCCGGGTCCAGGCTCTGGGTAAACCCTGATAGCCAGAACTTTTGAAGCATGACAAGCACCGTAAAAACTCCAAAATGGCTGGAATCAAAAAAAAACCCCTCCAAAAAAACAAAGATACCCTTGGTGCTTTGGGCCATAATAATAATAATAATAATAATAATAATAATAATAATAATTCATGATCCATTTGGCTGTAATATTATCAGTGTCTTTATGTATTGATTTAATTATTATTTTTTTTCCTTCTCTTTTACACCTAGGAGTGCTCAGATCGCCGACCTGCAGCAGAAGGTTCTGGACGCTGATAACGAAGGCCGAATGAAGCAGCGCTGGGACTCGATCACCACCATCGTGGAGGCCAAGAGTGCCTTGAAAATTCTCATGTCTGAGGTAAGAATTCATTTGGATTTCGAGATTTATGCTGTTTTTTGAGGTCGGAAGAAAGACACGGGGAGTTTTCAATTAGTGGGACACGTTTGTGGTCGTTTCTGCGGAGGGTGTTGTAATGTTTGCAGTTTATGGGGCTATTATGTTCTATTCAAAATAGAACAGTTAGATGGCTCCAGATCAGTACGTACTGTATCTGTGCTGAAGTTTTAATTCATGATGGTTTGGTATTATCGATTAGTTATTAACAAGTCTGTTAAGATGGTGCTGTATATATTGCACACAAGCACGGGTTTATAGTTTTATGAATAAAATGTTGGACACGACGCAGATTGTGGCGTCCAAGACGGCAAACGCGAAGCTGGAGAGCGAGCTGAAGCAGGAGCGGGCGAACCACGTGGACCTGCAGAAGGTGCTGTGTGACGAGAGGAAGCTGATGTCTGCTATGGACATGGAGCACCAGAGCCACCTTGTGGAGCTCGAGCAGAGACACCAGGAAAAGGTAGACTTCTGACTGTTTCAACTCCTAATTTATTCGGAACGTATATAAATAATATATTTCCAAGCTTTCTACGCTTCTAAAACGTTATTTCCACGCTTCTAGGGTTTTCACGTTGGTGTATATGTACGTGATGGATCTCTTCGTTTGTTTAATGTAGAGATGGACTGATATTGACTTAAAATTTTATTTGTATATTTTTCTAATTACCGATTATTTGCATGTTTGTGCCCGATAACTGATTTTATTTATTGTTTTTCTTCTGTTCTTGACACAATAACACCACTGAACTGAACAAACCATTTTGTTTATCACAATTTTGTCAATTTCACTTCTTCCTTGCGTACAAATCAATACAAACCCCTCTTATTTATACACCAATAAATAGAGGGGTCTAAAAGAGTGCAAAAAATAAAGTGCACTGTTACTAAAGTAAAAAAAAAAATAAAAGCTTCGATGAGGTAAACAGATAGCGTGATTGTGAGTTCGTCTCTTTCTTAGCACCAAGCCTCTTAAACTACATATCAAGCGTTTATGTAACATCTGATTTGTGCCTTTATGGCTGCCTTAAAGCGCAATTCTCAAAACGCCCACAAGATGGAGCCATTTATCGGTGGATCCGATATAACAAAAGTGATATCCGATTATGGAGAAATGCTTAACTATCGGTAAAACCCATTATCGGTCGATCTCTAGTCTAATGTATTTTATTTACTTGGTTCTTCGTAGGTTCTTTATCTCCTCAGTCAGTTACAGAACAAACCGGTGGAGGAGGAAAAGCAGGAGACGTCTAAGAGGGAGAGAGAGCTGCTACAGCGTTTGAAGTTTCAGGTTAAAGTCAAAACATCCTCTTCTTTTTTTTATTATTAAATCTGGAACATCGCAAATGATTATTAACACAAAAAACCCCCCAATCTGACAGGAAGAGGAGCTTGAGAAGATGCAAGAACTCACTGAGCAAAACCAGAAACTCCTGGAAGAACTTGAACAATACAAACAGGTATAAAACATTAACGACGCGTTCTAGATGTTCTTTAGTTTGCTTTCATTTATGAACGTCACTTATAAGGACGCAAACAATTTCGACTTCAACAGAAATTACTTCTGGCTCAGCTGTCCAGCGCGAAGAAAGCACCTGTGGGAGCGAGCGAATCACCGGACACGTCATTTGAATATGTTCCTCCTAAGGTAAGATATTAAATTAACCTCATGTTGGATTCGACACGATGTTTCAGAACGATCAGTTTGAGTGTGTTTGTAAACTTCTCGAAAGTTTTCTGCCACGCGAGAGGCTCGTTTTTCCAGAAAAAGTGGTCCGGTTTGCTCGGACGTGATCTGTACGATGTTCCGACAACTTCCTTCTTGTTTGTTTGTGCCGTTGTTTCTCACGTCGCGCTTTCTTCTTGAAGCCTAAAGCCAAAATGTCCACGGCGAGAGCACCTGTGCAGGAACCCGCCATCGACCTGGACGAGCTGGTGTCTCCATCGGAGTCTGAGGAGGAGGACGAGTGGCGTCCGGAGAAGAAGGAGAGAAACAGACGAGGCTCTAAGAAGTCTAAAATGACTGGGGTGAGGAAGAGGATGACTAGCGTTTATAAAACATAGACGGTTACACTTAAGCTATCGTTCTGTCCATGGAATACACTAATCGTTGTTCGTTGTGTTGCTTAGCAACCAGAGATTACCGTCAATTACACGCTACGTTAAGTAGCAGAAGTATTGTTTATTGTTATGGACCTGTTTTTTATTTCGTACCACAGCGATGTCGAATTCTCGACTCGGAAAGCGTTTTTAATTCATTTTCTATCAGCGGCTCGGAAACCCTTAAATGTGATAATCACTCGCACACGCCCTCTAGTGGCTCATTTCTTTCTTACCGTTGCTTTCAATTTTACCATTTAAAGTTTTGTTTTCTCTCGACAGTTGCATTAATCCCGTGTTTTTCTTTTCTTCACATGTTCGTGTTTTGTGTTAGTGTGCGTGTAAGGGCCGGTGCGTCAATAAACTGTGCCGCTGCCGCAAAGGACGAATGACGTGCGGCAAGAACTGTCTCTGCGACCACGAGAAGTGTCGCAACATGGACAACCATTCCAGCATGGTAAGAAATAATAATAATAATAATAATAATAATAATAATAATAATAATAATAACAACTCTAGCAGGAATCTCTACATCTGCTAGTTTTATTAAGTTGAGCTGTTCAATCTTTCACCTCAGGATGTTGCTGAGATAAACAACACGTCCAAAGACTCTGTTTCTATTCCTGAAGACCCCACAGCTGTAAGCCCTCGAGATGCCACCTTCTTCAGACCTCCTTGTGTTCCACCAACTAAAAAGGTAAAAAGTTTTAGTTTAAAATATATAAATGTATACCTCATTGATTCGCGCTAGCAAGCGACAGAGCTGCGATCGATTTGTGACGCAGTAAAGAGACGAATCCAAACGTGGCTCGGAGGATTCCTACCATAAACCTTGCGACGTGTAATTAGTTGCCGTTTACTGTGACGCAAAAAACGGGCGAAAAACTCTGCAGAATAACCGTGGTTTCTTCATCATCTAATCTTGAGGTCATATACGAGCTCGTGAAATGTTCATAGAGACGTTATAAGATAAAGAAAGCAGCAGACACGGTCCTGCCTCGGGTGAGTACGTAATCCGCTGGACAGGCCACGCCCACAAGCGACAAACCATTAAACGCCGGATCGGATATCGGATCCTGTAACGCATGCCAAAGACTGGAATTTGGGAGGGGGAAATATTTTTGGAACTGGAAATGTTTACATATGAAGACTGTTAAGATTGGCTTATATTTACAGTTTATTATAATTACAGGGTAAGTGACTGTGTGAAACGTGAAGTGTTTTGGAATAAATAAACAAATAAATAAATCTCGGTAGTTTTTACAGAAGACAAGGTTTCAATATCGGAAAAGAAACGGTGCCATCTTTAATTTTATATTATTTTGATTCTTTAAAATTGTAAAAAACCATTCTTTTCTTTTTTTTTTCTTCAGTTTCCTCCTCGTTTTCATGTTAATTTGTTTCTGGGTTAAACACAAACACGACTGTTTAGCTGGGAGCTTGTTAGCAAAATTAGAAATGTCTTCAAGTATTGTGATGATGATGATGATGATGATGTCACCGATATCGCAGAGCCCAAGCGCACACCCAGGATTCTGCTGTTTTTTTTAAAAAAAAGAAGAAACTGTGAGCTTTTTCTATCGTTTTCTTTCTTTTAGGAAATCGGAGACATCAGCAACCTGTCGTCAGTTCTGAAGCTGGAGAAGAAGCCCGTCCTCGCTGACCTGGACAGCGACAGTGAGGAATCCGAGGAGTCCATCATGCCCAGCTTTCTGCGCAAGAACAAGAGAGGACTGAACAACTTCAAGAACAGTTTCTTCTCCGGCTGTACTCCTGTACGTGAGGAATCCTGAAACGCACGCTCCCGCTCGCTCTCCTCTTACCTTCCGTCTGTTTCGTCTTGTACATGTGACTGTCTGTCTTTTTAACCCGTCTTCTGTCTGTCTGCGTGTTCTTCTTTTAACGTAACACTATAGTTTTGGTAATGTGACCTTTTCGAACACAACCTTACTGTAGTAAAATAATTGTTAAATCAATAAATGAATGTGTGTTGACTCGGACCCGAGGGCGTGGAGTTTATGGAATCTTTTAGATCCGTTTCTCACGTGTAATTTATCTCAAATTGTAGATTTCAATAAAATGGTTGAGACGTTTGTGTTCTGAGCGTTTTCTTTACCGTTTGTCGGTTAACAAAATGACGAGCCGCACGGCCTGATGTTAAGATAAAGATAAACTTCAGCGTCGCTGTAAATTATTTCTGGTTGTTTTCTTTCATGTTCGCTCTTCTGAGCCAACACGCTTTGTTCGGACGCTTGGTTAAGTTTATCAGGTAAATATTTCAGCGACATCGATAATGAACATATTTTGGTGAAAAATGGTCAAAAAACGGATCTTTGGCTTTCTGGATGAAAGAGAAAAAGGACAACTTTTTTTTTGTTTGTTTTTTTTAAACTATAAATCCTCCATCCAGCTGAGTTTGCATGATTGGCTCCGCCTGGTCAGCAGTTCCCGACCGCACAGCTGGTGATATGATCACTCCTCCCCGCTCTCCGTACGCCTGACACGGGGGAAATGCTTTTTCAATTTTTCACATTTATTTTTATATCAGTCATTTATTTCTTTTTAATGGTGAAATACAAGCAGGAAAAAAAATCTATATCGTACAATCACCGCCGTTGTTCTGTCCAAAACCTGCTTAGTTACGTATCCGTGGCCTTGAGTAACATTTTTTTTTTTTTTTTACATTAAAAATGATTGTGGAATCATCGCAGCTCCCCGTCTGAGTCTAGACTTTGTGCTAGAAATTAAAACCAAATCAAGTGAACTCTGCAGTGTTTCTAAATGCCCGTGGATTCGGGCCGAGACGTGTCAGGTGACGCCGTCATAACGCGCGCTCAGCCAAAACTCTTCGATTCACGTGCAACACTTTAATGATTCCAGGAATGCATGGTGTGTTGGGAGTTTTGTTTTATTAACAGCAACAAAGCTGGAAATTCACCGACTGGCCCAAATAGATGCGAGTTCACTCTACGTCTCGTTCTTAAAGGTAAGGTTCGGATGTAGCCGAGCCCAGATCTCACAGCTAGGAGAAATGCTATCCTGTAGCAGAGTTATTCTTCCTTAGGATAAGCACACCGAGCATGGCCAGGCCTCAGAAACATTTCCAATCCCAACTACATTTCAAAAACAGCACAAAAAATGCCTAAAAATGGTGGCTGTGTTTACACTCGCTCATTCTTAAGTCCAAAAACATCCTCCTTATTCTCCCAACTTTCTATATTTAGAAATACTACTACTCTTACTAATAATAATTATTCAGTGTACTAGTAGACACCTGAAGGTTTTGCACTGAACTCAGCTGGTATTTTTAGATATTCATGATTCCCTCCATCTTGATAAAAGCCCCAGTTCTGCTGAAGAAAAGCAGCTCTAAAGCGTGATGCTGCCACCACCGCGCTTCACCGTGAGGACGGTTTTTTTTTGGTGATGTGCTTTTATTTTGCACCAAACACCTTTTAAAATGATGGAATTATTAAACATGTTTGAATCTGTCTCAGCAGACCATAACACATTTTGCCACATGGTTTGGGGGTGATTTAGTTTAGCTTGGGTGTTTTTTTTTGTTTGTTTTTTTGAGAAAGGGCTTCCGTCTAGCCGCCCTACCCCATCGCCCAGACCTGTGAAGAATATGAGAGATTGTTGTCACGTGCAGAGAGCACTCAGTACGTGACAGATATTTCTGAAGCATCTTAAATGTTGCCGTAGGTCTCTCAGCAGCCTCCCTGGTAAGTTTTTGTCCTTTCCTTTTCATACATTTTGGAGGGACGTCCAGTTCTTGGTGATGTCACTGTGGTGCTCCATTTTCTCCACGTGTTGAGGACGGCATTCACGGTGTTCCATGGTACATTTAATGTTTTGGCAATTCTTCACTTCTTCAAGAAGAAGTGAAGAAGATCCTACAGAAACAGCTGATCTTTATTTGGGGTTAATCAGAATAATTTCATGGATGAGAGTTGTATGATAATTACTTTTGAACTTGACAAAGAAACACTTTCTCACGCTTTCTTTCTTATTTTAATCTATCCCAGCTGCTGAGTCGCCTCCCCCCCAAAAAAAAAATCACAATCTTGCTCCAAAAGTGGCGTTCAACACACACAAACAAAAACAAAACAAAAAACAAAACACTGGCAACCTTTCTCACACAATTCACTAGTCACGATAGGTTCCTCAACTCAAAGAGTCGACTCCGAGAAGATTCAGTCGGTCAAACCGATTCTTTTCACGTAGCCGTGATTGAGAATACGGACTCCAGAGTACGCACGATGCGTAAGAACTGGCCGTAAAATACGTGCTGGATGGTGGAAGAAGTGATTACGGCTGGCTGTGCTGGCTTTACGTGCATGCATGATCGCACAGGATCCTAAAACAAAAACCAACCAAACAACAACAATAAATAAAAGCCCAGCTGCTCTGCATGGAACACTGAGCACATCCTGGGAGAATCCGGATGATGGACGGCTTTGTTTATGTTGTCGAGCAGCTTTAAAAAAAATGCGTCCTGATGTCCTGATCAAAGCGTTCCAGCCGACAGGGAGGAAACTTTCAACTCTCCTCTTTAAGCAGTGAGGAGAGAGGAGAGGAAACCGAGCACCGGTTCACTGATGAGCTCAGAAATGACTCGTAGGTTTCAGTGACGCCGAGAGAGAGAGAGAGAGAGAGAGAGAGAGAGAGAAACTGCGTCGATTTTCGGTGCGTGCTCGCGCTCTTGGATCCCTGCGCCTCCTCGAGCTGACACTCGTCTGTTTACGACCGGGATCGTATGCAAGTAAACAACTGACAAGAACCCAGGGTTCCGGGGCGGAACGTCTCGTCTCGTGCGGGGAGAGAGAGGGCGAGCGCGAGAGAGAGAGAGAGAGAGAGAGAGAGAGAGAGAGAGACGTATGGGTCCTGCGTGCTCGAGCCCCCGGATTCCCGCACAGTGCTCATAGAGGGTGCAGTGCGGTGTCTGCGCTCTCCAACATCCGCCTAGCTAGCTCATATTGATCTTTTTTTGTTTTATGGGTTGTTTTAAAACGGGACTGATGGAGTGATGAACTGATGGAGTGATGAACTGATGAGCCTGGCATCCGGAGGAGGTAAAAAAACAAACAAAACAACAACAACATTGCGACTTTTCTTCCCCGTTTATTTGACGGAACAGATCCCTGGGACGCAGCTGGAGCTGCCGATCTGCGAACATTGCGTAAGGTTGTAGCGTAGGCTACGTTTTCTTCTTTTCCTTCCTGTCTTTCTCTATCTTTAAACACATCCGGTGACATTGCAGTCTCTTGGAAAAAAAATTGGGAATCCTTCTTTTTTTCCCCCACCCCCTTTTTTTTTTTTTTTTTTTTTTTTTTTTAAATAATTTTTACGTAAGCAGCAAACGGCTTACTTCCTGGGTGACTACGTTCCGAAGAAGAAGAGGAAGGAGAGAAGAAGAAGAAGAAGAAGGGAAAAAAATTACAAATAAATAAATAACTAAATAAAGCGGTGAAGGTGGAGCGTCGTGCGTCGTACGTCGTGACGCAGTGGGATTTTTACGCGTGGTCGGCGTTTGGCCCTGCCCTTCCCGCCGTGACGGCGATGGGTCGGAAGCGGTGTGTTGGTGCAGATTGTTCGAAGATGGCGGCCGGCTGCTGCGGGGTGAAGAAGCAGAAGTTGTCGGGATCCCCAGGATCAGGGGGTCCAGGCGGGGCGGGCGGCGGGGCAGCCGGGACCGGGCACTGCGGATCGGACTTGGGGATAGGGTCTTCGACGTCGATGGTCGTGGCCGGAAGCGTGAATCGAGTGAACGGCCTCGGGGGTCCGGGGGGCAGCGGGAGCTGTAGTGGTAGTAGTAGTAATAATAGCGGCGGCGGCGGTAGTGGAGGTGGATGTGGTGGTAGCGGCGGCGGCGGTAGCAGCAACAGCAACAACACAACCACCGCTCTGTCTCCAACTCCAGGAGGCTACAACTCCAGCACCGGCCTCTCGCCGAACCTCAGTCCGGGACCGGGCTCAGCCAGGAAGATGGTGGTCTCGGCGGAGATGTGTTGCTTCTGTTTCGACGTGCTTTATTGCCATCTTTACGGATACCAGCCTCCCCGAACACCCAGGTTTACAAACGACCCCTAGTAAGTAGCAGCACGATGGCTAAAGCTAAATCACTGTCTCTTTGTCGAGTGAAATATTTAAATATAATATATATTTATACACACACACACACACATTAATATAAAGCTGCATTATCTTTTTCTTTCTCTTGTCCTTCAAAATAATTCCACTGTTTAAAAGAAATGACTCGTGTTTATGCAGTGTGTTCATTTCCTGTTAAACTCAGATATATAACGTTATTCCATTATCCATTTATATTTTGGATAAACTTTTACTCTCTCTGTGTGTGTGTGAGAGAGAGAGAGAGAGAGAGAGAAACACTCCTTGCTCACTGTTGCTTAGTCAAGCTTTCCACTGACACAGTCCGAGTTTTTATTTATTCTTTTCTTTTCTTTTTTTATTTCCTCCAAACTCTCACCGATATGCTGCTAGCTTCCCTTTACTTCTTAGCACTCATGAAAAATCTAATATTCGTTAAATTAATTCCAATTTCTTGTCTATTTACCTAAAACAATAAACACCGTCTTCCTGACTACTTTTCTATTCAGATGTTAGAGAAGCTTTACAGATTATTCAGTGTGTTGTTTTTTTAAAACCTTTTTTTTTTTTAAATAAGGGTATCTCGTATCTTGCTAGCTTGTATTATATTCTATAATATTATATAATATTACTGTAAATCCCTGGATTGATTATTCTGTCAGTGTTGGCAGGATAACTCGGGATCATTTAGATATCCGGCTGATCTTAAACAAGGGCTTTAATTCATGTTAGCTTTAGCTCGAGTGTAAATGGTAGTATCGCTAGTTTGGTTTGGATTCTTCGGTGTTTTATTCCTTATACTTTGACCGAAGATAAGATCAGACGTGTTCTTGTGTAATAATAATAAATACATTTTCACTTATAGTCGCATTTCCGATATGTTTGTGTCATATATTTATTTTCTCGCCGTCTCGGAACTCGTTATTTAGCCACACGGCTAGTTCGGTAGCTAGCATGTCTGTGCTAAGTAGCTAACAAAGCCCGAGTTGTTGAGATTGTTTGCCTTTTAACACGAAGGTGCGGTTTAAAGTCGAGATTCTAGACTCGGTATTTTGGAGTACTCTTGTTAAAAGTACTCTGTTTATTTTTTTTTTAAACAAATATTTAATTTAGTACAAGTCCGTGTTTTTAGTTTGAACTTGCACTGACCTGACTGAAACCTAATTAGCTTAGCTGCTTATTAAATTTCTCTCTCTCTCTCTCTCTCTCACACACTCTCTCTCTGTTTGCTGTTTTGTTCGTTTCACGTCTAATCACTCCGACATTTTTTAATTTCTCTTTTAAAAGATATCACATGACTTTAGTAATATAGTCTCTTCATAAAATAATGCCGAAGGTCAGGGCTGAGCGATGTGACCAAAAAAAGTCATATCATGATTCTGATTTCTACGATACATTATAGGTATCACGATATGTAAGTTTTAAAATATATATATATATATATATATATATATATATATATATATATATATATATATATATATATATATCTTTTTAGCACTTGGTTTTAAAGTTTAAAATAATTTTAACATCAAGTGACCTGCTTCCAGTCAGTTTGTAATTAAAGTAATAGCCGGTAGTCACAGTATCTTCTTAAAGAGCATCGACATCATTTCAACATCGATATTGTATTGTCGTATCGCACGGCCTTAATCGAAAATATTTCGTCTACTTTATTACCATAAGTTTTTATTGTCAGAAAACAAAACGCCGCCAGCGTTAAGAGATATTAAATGAACATATATATTCTATGTCTTCTCGATAACGCAGCACGTCTTGTCTATACAGGAAACCTCCTGACTGTTACGAAGCGCTGAAACTGGAGACTCCTTCCGCCACCGTTACATAAACCTCTCCTAACAGAAAGTCATCACACAAACGATTATACTTTTGTTGTTGTTGGTAAACTCACTTCGTAATCAGTTTTTTTAAATTAGTATTCGATCGTGCAAAGCGTCCGCGAATGTGACGTGGGATCATTAGAATAAGAGCGTTAATATGAACCTGGGATCTGAATTAAACCCTGCTGTCAGTCAGAGAAAACGAATCGATGGCTTCTGACCAAAATTCAGTACCGCTGAGGGAGAAATCACTTTAAATGTCGTCTATATGATATTTAGTGTTTTTAAACCTCATTTCCAATTTTGAAAGAATTCTGTGAGTCTTGTACGGTTTGTTTAGCTAGCTTTTTTATATTAATGCCTCGTTTTCCTCACGTATTGTTGTTTACAGACTCCGGTTGTGTTGTAACCTTTAAAACGATGTTATTTTCTCGTTCCTTTGCTTGTTTCGTCAGTGAACGCTTTGTCTGCTGTAGGTAGATTTTCACTCGCGCGCTGTTTACATCTAGGGGCGTCCGCCATTTTGTAGGTCAATCACCGAGTGACGTTTCTGAAAAATGAATCCCAAGTCAGAGTTTTTTATTTTTCCCTTTGTGCTCCTGAATGAAGAACATCCAGCGTGCTCGTGAAATCCCACAGTGTACTGTTTATCTCGGATAAGTGTCCGGATATTGAACCCCACCCCTGTACTGAAGTACCGGGGACATCTGGAGCGTTCTGTGTTTGCAGAAGTAAAACTGGATTGTACGCGCGTATTGGTGTCCTCTATCCCATTCCGGCTTAATGAAACGTTCCCCGGGAATTTTAAGTCCTCGGCTTACTGATTTACAGTCGACCAGCTGAACTGTAATCAGCGCGTGCGGATCTGTTTCTGTGACAAATCCTGCAAAAATATCGCGCTCGCGTTATACGTCGTGACCTTTTACACCGGTGTGACGATCTGATGATTCGGATCAATGTAAATTCGAGTATTAAAAAAGGGCAGATTGGTGCATAAATACTTTACCGAGCCAGCGTGGTGATTTTCCCTTAACTTTGATTCCAGTCCCCCCCCCCCCAATTTATTCAGAAATATTCGTGCAGGTGTGGGCGGGGCTTTAGCTTTACCTCGTTCTGTAGATTTAGATCCACTTTGATGCTCGCAGGTTTTTTTTTGTGTTTTTTTAACAGTTTGTCTCTTCGTCGGTTAAACATAAAGGGAGTAATTATTTATATCGCAGAGTTATTTAACGAGTGTGAGTGAATCCCGACTGTTTTTAGAGAGAGTTTGTTTATTCTCCCGTGTTCTCGCCGCGTGTGCAGTCAGTGATTACTGTGACAGCGCAAAAATATTTTATTAATTAGAAAGGGGGAAAAAACACTGCGTCACGAGAGAAAAAGTAACTCGAGACGTTTCGTTATTTTACGCAGTTTCCTAACCAACTGCACAGTCAGGACAGGTACAGGTGCGAAGGAAAGCATGACTTTATAGTACATTATAGTGCGATGTGGGTTTTCTGGAGGAGGGGCGGTTGTGTAGTCGGGGTCTGGAGCAGAAGCAGGTCCTTCACACACTCCTAGCTTTTCTGAAATGTTCTCGCTCTCACTATTTAGGCTTCTGCGTTCGTAAACACAAACAGCAGCGCGCTGTTCCACGGGTGAGCGCACTCAAAAGAGCTGCTCGAACAGTCCTGCTAACATTCGTTAAAGGAAGTTCTCGGGTAACGAAACCCCTGGATACAGCAAACATCACGCCTAAACTTTAGGCACGAAAGAAATCTCGACTACAGAGCGACGGGTGCGAGTTAAAGGTGTGTTCGGTAAGATTAGTCTTTATTTATTCAGTGTTCTGTCTCTAACGTTACGGTTCGTTCGTCTTGTGAGTGAGTTTTTTTTTCCCTTTCCTCGATTCCCGCCCATGCTCGCGAAGCTCCGTCCCCAAGATGGCCTGATTGGCTGTTGAAGGTGCCATAGTCAAATTTTTTTATTCTGTACTTGTACAAATTGTCTCATAGATTAAAAAAAGAAAAGGATGAAATCTTGTAAATGAATTAAAAAAGTAAAAAATTGTTTACAGACTTAGAAAATATAATTTATGATGTATATTACATCAACGTTCTTGACATCTACAACATTTTCATAGCACATTTTAAAATGTTTTTGGTTTTAATTTTTGTAATTTTATGTGTAAGATTTACTGGAGACATTCTGTAGTCAGGATGATTGTTTTAATGATCGTTTAATAAACAATTATTTTGATTATTTTTTAAAATCTTTTTCAGTTTTAATTAGTAATGAATTTTTGTAGCCATAATGTTGTTAATTAATCCCCAGCACGCTGCTGTTTTTCTGGCAGTTTGATACCGAACCTGTATAATAATATATTATAATGCGTATCATTATCATTTCATCAAAATGCCCTCAGGTATCGTGATGTGATATTTCTTTTGTCCTATCGCCTCGACCCTACACAGCAAGAACCAACAGAACACTGCTCTGAGATGAACTGCGTATAGGTTCTTATTGTGTGTGATACTGCAGAGAATTTTATTCTCTCGGACCCGTTATTAATTGGGCTGCGTCCCAAAACTGCACACGGTCCTCCTGAAGTAGGCCTCTGCATTATGTGGTTTGGGATGCGTTCGCCTGTCTGAATTAATCACAGATGGAGAGTAGATTATAGAGTCTGCGGTCATGAAGCTGTTCTATTGTACTGATGTGAATGAATGAAAACAAACTGCGTTTTGCTTTAGTCAGCGACGCAGAGTTTTTTTCAGTCCTGCATCCTGTATTCTAACAAAGAAAAACAAATTATATATAAAATATATATATTTACTGATGTAGAAGTGAGTCAGAATAACTTCCGCTTCTGTTTTTTAGCCTTTACCCTGAGTGCTCATTTCGTGCTCCCAGCTGCCTGTGCACTTTACCTTTTATGGAGTTTTGTGGGCGTCGCTACATGCAAATGAGCTATTCCGGGATCGCACTTTGTATTTCTCGGTGATCGTAAGCGTGCGGGTACGAAGAAAATCAACATTTCTGGAATTTTGTAGATGCAAGATTTGGCCTTTAGGTGATTTTTGGTGTTTTAGGATATTGATCTCGTGATAAATGACGTCACAATGCGTTGTCATGGTATCGTTTTATTAAATCAAAAACTTGAAAAAGTAGCTTTTTTCTTTCATTGCTAAATATTTTTGTTCAGACTCGTGACTATGAATAAAACTGTTGTTTACTTTTTATATTTTAAAAAAAAATTCTTGCACTATTTATATATATATTTTTTTCTGATGTCACAAAACGGTTGAAATCTTCGTTAAGGAACGTAAAGAAATCGAACATGTGACCTTCATCAGCTCCCTGCTGGAAGAATACAATAGAAGCCCTCACCGAATGTGCATGGGCTTTAATGGTTATAATGAGAATATGTATGGGTTTTAATGGTTATAATGAGAATATGTATGGGTTTTAATGGTTATAATGAGAATATGTATGGGTTTTAATGGAAACTGTAATGGTCCCTGTGGATCTCTACTGGTAATGTGTTGCCTTCTATTAGTGGCATGTTATTTCTAGTGGATACCATTAAGGATCAGTAATGGGTTTTAATGGTTAGTTGATGGTTTGTAATGGTATTTATAGTGGAAACCATTAGAATTTCTGTGATATTTGCTGTTTTTTTTTTGAGCAGGGCTCTTTGTCTCATCTCTCTTCTTTTGTGTGTACACACACACACAAAGTGGGAGACAGGAAGTGCGAAGCCATTGGCTGAGAGCAGGTCATGTGATCACGTCTCGGTTTACATGCAGTGGAATTTCTTGAACTAGCGCTCTATTTATAGTCTACGAGCTCGAAGCGGAGCGCTGGAGCTTCACCAAAGGAGGATTTTGTGAAATAAAGTCTGGTTTCTTCAGAGATCATGACGGCATGGTGTAATAATCAGTGTCCTGTCCTTCCTGAATGTTCTTGTTAGATGGCTGTAATCTTTGTTTTCCAGGATTAGGTCTTTAGGTTTGTTCGACATCTGAATAATTTTTTCCCCTCCGCCCCACCATGTTCACGAAACTCCGCCCCCTCGGATCTACACCGGTTTGTAGGAGAGGCGTGTCTGTAAAATGACTGACGGGCGGCTACAAACAAACATCAT
This sequence comes from Ictalurus furcatus, assembly GCF_023375685.1. NCBI lineage: Eukaryota > Metazoa > Chordata > Actinopteri > Siluriformes > Ictaluridae > Ictalurus > Ictalurus furcatus. The sequence goes on along the minus strand of NC_071272.1, from coordinate 24,517,169 downwards.
GTTCTCACCGATTTGGTACAAACTACCACTTAATCTAATTTGTACAAGTAAGGAATAAAAAATAAAAAAAAAAAACGACCATTGCACCTTACACCTAACTTCGGACTCAAGCGAGAAATCAATATTTCGTTTGTCAGAATCCAGCGTTTATTAGTTTTCTCTCTCTTTTTTTTTTTTTTGTACGTTTACGGAACACGTGGCGTTCCCGCAGCGCTACAGCTCCGTGCTTTGGTTTCGTTTTATTTAGCAGGTCACGTCTACGGAAAACCGTCTGCAGCGAGTCGATTCAGAGTCGACTCGCTTCCTCACTGCACTCCGTCTGCACCTCGGTCAGATTCTCAAACGGAGAAATGTGTGAAGCGTCAGTAAATCAGGTTCGGTCTGGACGTGTTGTGTATTTTTGTCGCATCACTAGGCCCACTGATGAGAGAGAGACAGGGAGAGCGAGTCAGTGATGGAAGTTAATCTCTTGATCCTTTTGATATGTTCCTCTCTCCCGGGGTTTAGAGGTCAACAGCAAACTCCTGATGGAAATTCGGAGCGCTCAGGGTCAGCGTTCGTTGCTGCACAGCTGTGATATTTTATCTGTAATGATCTACACACACACACACACACACACACACACACACACACACACACACACACGTTCGCAGAGAGTCTGGACGATTATACACTTATGAGGTCCTGAGCTCTGACATCGCAATCTGACAGCATTAAAATTCTTGCCGTTTGCCCCGTCGGGGATTTTAGACCTAGATGTTCAGGCTGGCGGTTCTCCGGCTGAAGAGACTGTAAAGCAGGTGTTTAATGGTTCGGGGAGATGAAGGGAGCGTTGCGTACGATGTGAAGTTTTCACGGAGTGATAACCTCGCGTAAAAAAAAATAAATAATAATCATCGCGATGTTAATCAATATAAGGTGAACATATATCATCTTGTAGGGGGCGTGGCCTACTTGATCACATGACCATAAGTACGTCTGTACTAGAATCTTCTGAGATGTCGTCTGTACTTTTTGTTCTTTCGGTTTTGGCGAGAGACTTTAGAAAAGAGCGAGCGCTTCCTGGAGAGAATTTCTGCTGAATTACACGCCCACTCATGGTTTATTTATTTATGTATCCCTAACGCACGATGTCGACCAATCAGGGTGAGAGAACGCTAACACGTGTCTCCTCCGAGCAAAAACCTTTATATCTTTTCACATGGCAGCGTAACACACTCGACCGAAAGCGCTATTCGCCGTCTTCTTCTACATGCACGAGCTCTCGAACGTGCACGAGTGCCTAGTGTTGCTGTGATTGACGAGAGAGCGAGAGGGAGAGTATGCCCCTCCCACCCAGTTCCGTCCCTACCATAGAGCTGACCTTCTTCACCAACTTGGTCAGGGCTCCCCAGCACACCACAGCAAAGATCATCACACTGGCCACCACAGACTGCTAAAACATCCGTAGCAGCCTAGAGCAGGACCTGAGTCTCCTCAGAGAGAACATCCTGCTCTGTCCTTTCTCATAGAGGGCCTCAGTGTCGTGAGAAGTCCAGTTTGTTATTGAGTTTCACCACTAGGAACTTGTAGGTGTCCGCTATCTCCACTCCCTCCCCACTTATGGCCGCTTGCTGCGCCGGACGTCCAGCACCAGCTGCTTGGTGTTCACCAGCTCCTTGGTTCTCCCGATGTTGAGCTGGAGATGATTGTTGCATCATCTAATAAAGCTTTCGATAAGGTCTCCTCCATCCGAAAAAACTTCTGTAGGTGGCACGTTCCTGACTTGAAGCAGAAGTCACAGGTGTAGAGCGTGAAGACGAATGGAGACCGTACAGGTCCATGGGGTCCATGGGGTGCTCCAGTGTTGCTAGTCACGACGTCTGACAAGCAGCCCTGCAGCCTGACGTACTCCGGCCTGTCCACAGTTCATTCAGAAAAATCGATGGCGTCGTGTGGAGCCTCGTCTCAGCTGAAATAACAACCTCGCTGACCTCCTACTACAGACTTCTCCTCTTTCTCCAGCCCACTCACGACTCCACTGAGAGCTGAAGATGTGTCCACGGAGTGTTTCTTCTCGTGACCAGGTCGGTCCGTGGGGCTGCTGCTCCAGACGCCTTTTCCTGAATTCCTGTTTCAGTCTTCGTCTGTTCCATGTTGATCTGCAGAACCTCCTCTTTTCTCCGGTTCCTTCATCGAGACCCTTTTAGATGATTGACCTGGGGGTCAGAATCAGTGTTTCAGAACATTTTGTTCTCATCCGTTAGTGTTAATATCACAGATACGACAATGTATTAGATTCATATTTGTTCAGATCTTAATGATTATCCAATCGAACAGTACATGCCCCGCCCACTGGAGGTGTGTCTTGCTCTACAGTAGCAGCTCGTTAGCAGTAACCTCTGTTCGTCAGTGTGTTTTTGGCCGAGCGTCTTCACACACTTCCCTTTTCCAACCGGTGCTCAGTTTCATAACGTTAATGGGCGGAGTTTGTGAAGAGGGAGGAGTTTTTTGGAGGTGTTTAACCAACTTGGAGCTCCTCAATACAGGAACATGTCCCGAGTCAGTAAAAAGCTCTCGCTAATCTCTTCACTGTTCTCCGTATTTAGCTAGTTCTCCGTCAGGTTTGTTTAGATCGGGCGGGGTTTGGGGTATCTCGAGCGCTATTGGCTGTTGTATAAATCAGTCAAGCACTTCAACGTTTCTGCGTACGGAGTCAAATCGAAGCTAGTTTGCTGCTCTTTCTCTTAATTCCTGCTCTCTATTCCGCACCCCCTCCCTCCTCCGACTTTTGCCCTTCCTTACGTTTTTCTTTTTTGCTCTTCTGCTTCCTTAAAGGGGTAGTTCACCCAAAAATCAAAACTCTGCCATCATTTACTCACCCTGATGTCGTTCCAAACCTGTACGACTTACTTTCTTCTGTGGAACATAAAAGCAGATATTTTGCGAAATGTCTTGGCGTTTTTTGCCCATACAGTGGAAGTCAATGGGCACCAAAATGGTTTGGTCGCCAACATTGTTCATAACGACGTACAAAATATCTTCTTTTGTGTTCAGCAGACGGAAGACAGTCGTACAGGTTTGGAACGACATGAGGGTGAGTAAATGATGACAGAATTTAGGTTTTTGTTTGAACTATCCCTTTAAGGTCACGCGAAATTCTTGATGCGTGGCTGATTTAAACGTACATCGATTTCTTTGCGTGACAGATTTCACGAGTTCTCTCTCTGTTTTCTTGTCTTTCTCTCCACCGGGCTCGATTAAATATGCATGAACGGCAGGACAAGGGCGAGACGGAAGCAGAAGTTACTAAGAATAGATGTTTGCTTTTTTTTAATTCTCTTACGGGCCTGATTCGGATATGAAGCCGAGGCGTTCGCTCGGACCGTTGCTGCGTATTCATGATCTGATCTTTAAAAGAGCATAGACTTTTTTAAAAAGACCTGTTCATTACTAATTTAGCTTGGTTGGCTGTAACCTGAAATGCTTCATTAGAAATGAATGTATGTTGGGTCATCACGGCTGTCGCAGATATCCGACACCGCGAGTACTGAGCTCGGAAGAGGGAAAAACGGGGCCAAGTATTTGTCCGAACATTAGATGCGTGCGATATAACGATTTATTCGTCTCTATGCGATATTACACTGCTTTGATGTCCAGTGATGTTTAACCTCATTATATTATATCATCAGCTCCACAATTTACCGTACGCTGGTTCGAGTTCTCACTCAAAAACCCTCCAGAAGATCGGTCTTTATCTCCCCGATATAACGAGAGATGATCCAATCGACATGTGAATCTGGGATGATTGACAGCTGTCCATCGGTGTGTTTTCCACTTAGCAAACATTACACACCTGTATATATTTAACATCATACTGCTATTGCTATTATTGGGGGGAAACGTTTGACCGAAAACGGCACTTTCATTTTTTTTTTCTTCCCTTTTTGAAAGTGTAAAAGGACAAAAATTTGGACTTTGCAAGATGAAATATTCCTACAACGTAGTGTCAGAGCTGAGGCTTTACAAATGATGTTTGTTTGTTTTCTCTCGCGCTCCCGTGCCGGTCCGTGCTCGGACGCGTTCGAACACTTCGAGCCGCAGATCGACAGTGAAAACGGCGGCCGTGTTGTGCACGTTAGAGCACCGGTTTGTAAAAGTATTAAATTGGAAATGTACCGGTGCGTCTTGTTTTTTTTAAAACTATAAATCCTCCATCCAGCTGAGTTTGCATGATTGGCTCCGCCTGGTCAGCAGTTCCCGACCGCACAGCTGGTGATATTATCACTCCTCCCCGCTCTCCGTACGCCTGACACGGTGGAAATGTGACTTTAAAGTGGAAGGAAAAGCCTTTAGTCCGGCTCAGGTGCATTTTGGAGGGCGTTTTAAGTGTGTGGGTCCTTGGTGAGAACACCCTGTACTCCTCAGACAGGCCGTCACCGCTACTGAAACTGATTTCAGCTCCGTTTGATCGTTCATGCGTAAAACTCACGTAGTCAGCTGTATCCACGCCTCGATAAGGGACCATAAGCTGGCAAGTTTTTTTTTTTAATAAACTGTATTCTTCGTAATGCTGAATCATCAGTAATAATAACGAAGTCAAATAATTTCTAATCTTCCAGAAATGGCTCTTTTGCATGTGCGGAGTAAGCAGGTTTCAAAAACGTCCGCCGTGTTATAGACGTGAGTCCGCGGAAAACCCGTCGGCTGTCTCTCCGAATTCTGAAGTACCTTTAACACCTCAGCTTTAAAAAACAAAAACAAACACGACCCAAATCATAAATATATTTCAGCTGAATGTCGAGGACACGTGTTTATTTACTCTGTAATCTAGCTTTAACGTCGTCTTCAGACAGTCTGTGTGTAAAGACGTCCAAGTCCTCACTTCGCTGCCGTGTGTTAATCATCACGCAGGGACCGTCAGGCTCCTGATGGAGCTCCAGATGCTGGTGAGAAAATGCGAACATATTTAAAGTGACTCACCGGGCTTGATTTTTCTTTTACGCTGTGTGACCGAGTCGCACGCTGTGTAAAACATCTGGCCTTCTCACTTCCGTGTAAAACACCGGAAGTTGTTTATAGTTCTGTGCGCTCTTTCCCCGTGAGGTTTGTGGGTAAACGAGACGAGACCGTTTCTCTGTACTCGTGTTCGACTCGCGTGAATGGAAGAGAGCTTTGGCTGAACGTGCATTGTGATGACGTCACGCGACATGCCTCGCCCTAATCTAAATAAAATAATCTCAATAAGATCAAGTTCATTTCTGTGATCGCAAAATCGTGAAATCCTGGAGGGACCGGTTCACGTGAAATGTTTAATGAAATCTATAATCTTCGCTGTGGTGGTGGTGATTTTTTTTGTTCTGAGACTTTTATGGAAGGAGTCTCCAGTTTAACAGTCACGGCGCTTTGCAAAGTTTATCTCGTGTGTGAGTTGTGTGTGTGTGTGAGAGCACAAATGTTTATCGTATCTATTGTGTAAATAAGAACAGGGACTAACTGGTCTCTGGAGTGTTATTCCTCACACAGCAGTAGTCATCATAATTTTAGCATTAAACGGGAATTTGCCACCATTTTGATGTCACTTCCCTAAAGTCCCGCCCACAGCTTTTGATTGACGGGTCTGCCTTGTTGAGACCTTATTGCGCAAGTTATGTAAATAAAAGCTTTTGTTTTGACGCATTTTATTTTTATCCTATGAAGTTGGACGTTTGGTGGACACACACACACACACACACACACACACACACACACACACACACACACACACACACAGCGTCAGGTTTGTTTTTACACGGTGCTGTCCTTCCGTATACGTGTATGATTGATATTTATGTAATATTGTCCCTCTCTCCACAGCCCACTGTTTGTCACGTGGAAGATCGGCCGGGACAAGCGGTTGAGGGGTTGTATAGGTACATTTTCTGCCATGAACCTGCACTCAGGACTCAGGGAGTACACCCTTACCAGGTACACGCTTCCTTTTCTTCTTACTATTTAAAGATTCAGTTGCGGCTGCAGCTGACGATGAGTTTCATACTCGATTCATCTGTAGATTATTTCTTCGATTAAGCGATTAGTACAACGGTGTTGTGTTTACTTCCTCTGGCAAACATCGCGCGCACACGTGTACGCACTCACGCATGCTCACACACGTGCACCCACACTCTCTCTCTCTCTCTCTCTCTCTCTCTCTCTCTCTCTCTCTCACACATGGATGAGTTTGAAACACAAGACGGATGAAATGTTGGCGGTTGGACTGATGAATCATCGCAGCGCAGGTTTGTGGATCTGTCCATGCAGACGGATGACAAATTAAAAGGAGAAAAAAACCCAAGATGAACCGCTTTAACGCTTTCATGCGTAAATAATTTCAAAACATATCCAAGATTCTTTACTACTTAATATCACATCACGTGGCTTTTAATTTTCTGTCTAAAATATTCTGTATTTTTATATATATAATCAATAATATATGTATAGGATGAAATATAACTGGAAAGCAAAATCTTCTGTATTTATAAAAACACACACACGTTCATGGATAAATTTGTACGATGATAGAAAATATTATTTTGGATCAGAGTATAGTAATCATATTAGGATATGATTAGGACATGGATGCGGTTGAGGACTTTTATATGATTGGTTCAGTGTAAATATAAATAAATAAATCAATCAATAAATCAGACCAGCTGCTGTTGAGATGGGTGTTATTGGGATTTTATGTAAAGAAAATAAGAGACTGAATCCAGCCTGCAGCAGAAATCTGAAAATGTTGGTCGTGTATTCTTCAGAAATAAAACTAGAAAGGAGCAAAGAGAGCTTCAGTTGTCCTCTCTATCTGCGAGTGTGTGAACGGGTGAACGCACCACGGAGCAGCTTCTGAGTCTGGATCCGAAACACACGAGTGGAGCGGTTTTTGTGTGGTTTGTAAACATTTTAATATTTGACTATGAAAATCCAAAATCGTCAATGATTACGTAAAGTAACGCCGCTCGGGGCGACGCGGTGGTGTGTGTCCAGGGTTCGAGTCTGATCTCGGGTTACTGTCTGATGTGTTTTCGGGGTTTTCCAGCGTTCTGAAACTCTCACACACGCTCTGGAGTGTAGAAAACCTCATGTAAATATCTCTCCGTGCGTGTGCGTGCGTGTGCGTGCGTGTGCGTGCGTGTGCGTGCGTGTGCGTGCGTGTGTGGTTAACAAAAAAAGGCGTTTTTGGAATTTGGACCGTTTGAAAGAGAAAAAAGGATGAAAGCTGTGAGACCCGCCCCCGAGTAAAGATTCTCTTAGTGGAATATTAGTGGTTCGTTAAGGCCGTTAATCGACCAATCGGAAGGATTATAATCGTTTATTTACGGTGTGGGCTGCGAGGTCGGCGGTGGTATAGCGGATGAACTCGGAGAGAAATGCACGTTATTCACATTAAACGTGTCGGTATGATTCAACTACCGCACTCCGCACGCACATCTGGATAACGTAACGTGATGTAACGGCGCACGTTTCTCTGAATTAAGTTAAGTTCGTTAACCTTTAACGTTAAAACGAGCAGCCGTGTAAAGCGGCTGATGCTAGGCTGCTGCTTACATGTTTTAAATGAAGAGATGTTGGGTGTTGAGGAATTATAGACCAGCGTTCGCTTGCAGAGTTTCAGGCAGTCTTACTGGGGTTATCCTTTATCCTTTCAAAAAGATCCCACACTTTTTTTATTGTTTTGTTCTTCTTCCCGACGTCATCATTAGCAGGTGGAGCGGCCGGGCTGCCCGTGTTAGCCAACTTTCCGTCCTCTGTGGAAGTATTTTTTTGTTTTTCTGCGACTAACCGACAGATGAATGATGATAATGAAATTTTAGTCGACGAGGCGTCTTCTAGTCAACTTTTAGGGGGCAGCCCTAAAAATTTCATCTTAAATGGTTAAAAACTCGGATAAGTAAGTTTGTCGAGATGACCTGCGAGTTCTTCTGTATGTTTTATTTGAGTTGTCTGGATTTCTGTCAAACTGCATTATGACGATTTCTATTAGACGTGTTTTACGAATTAACAACCTTGTGCTTCGTTAGGTCATGTGATGATCCCCAGTCGCATCCTCTCCCCACACACACACACACACACACACACACACACACACACACAGACACGCGCACCCCCCTACACCTGCGCTCAGGTTTATATCCTCTGTAGCGCCGTTAAGCTTTCCAGCTGCTGAGTTGAGATTATAAATAGCTCTTAATGTCTCCGCTGCTGGATTTTTCTGCTGGTCAGGAGAATTCACACTGCAGACTCCAGCAAGCTTTTCCTACAGAGAGCTTCTCCGAGGAGAACGAAACGCTAATGCTAACTGACGCGACCGTTCCATCTTTGAGCGCCTTTCGGTTATTCGTTCGGGATCGTTAGCATTATTATTATTATTATTATTATTATTATTATTATTATTAATCCAGGTGTTTACTTTTGTGTTCTGTTTTTTTAAATTATTAATCCGGTTTCTTGATCAAACTGGTTGTCAGACTTTTTTGGGCAGACAGTTATGAAGTTTCTGTGACCCCTGACCTTGACCACCTGGTTAAAATTCCAGATTTATAATATGGGACTACTGTAAGATTTGAAGGTTTATTATATCAGTAAGAAACATCATAATGTGCAACACAAGTGATTTAAAACCAAAAGGAATATTCCTTACACTCCTTTACCAGGTTAACGAGAAGTGTTTAGCTGTTTATATTGATCGCGTGCAGACGTAGCGGCGGCGTGATTGGCGGCGCTGCGTATCTTTAGGTACATGTGAAAGCGGCATATTCTCTAGACTCTAAGCGGGACTTACCTGTCCGTCAGGTGGCCAAGTAGAACTGAAAAACGTTGAGCGATTTCATACGCGTGAGCTTCTGTACCGCTTTAAACCTTCTGGCTGTCGTCGTGATCGTCGTCATGATCTGCGTCTCAAATCAACATCCGAGATGTTCCAAAGTATTTGCTCATTTAGAAAATCCAGAAGTCTGATGCTCGGATCGGACAACACGAGAGGTTTTTACAGTTGAAACGCTGACTGCGATGGGAATCCCGGGTAGCGGTAGAGATCCAGGACGGTGTGGAATTGTCCGCGCGTATGAGATTTGAGAGACACAGCGCTCGTATGTTCGTTTGTTTTTGCTGAACTGTACCAGCGCGGCGTGTCCGCGTAATGAGAAGGTGTATGATAACACCCACGTTATTATTTCACCCGGAGGTTTCGGGGTTCGAGTCGTGGTGTACGGTCTGACGTATTAAAATGCCTTTCTGTCTCCTGCGGTGAATAAAGTGCCGCTTCTCTACTTTTATAATAATGAGATGATAAAGAGAGGGGGGAAAGATAAACGGTAAACTTGTACGATTATCAGTATGTAGCATCGTCGGCGTCTGAGACGTAAACCCGGCTTTTAATCCGTCTAAATGAAGGCGTGCAGCATTTTCTCTTAACGAACGACTTCTGCTATGCGCGTTGACCTTGTAGAACTCGTTTTGGATTTAAGTGGAGCTTTTAAACTAAATATATGCGTAATATTTCTGCATGAGTGGCGTGTTTATGCAGGAGCTAATTCAGTTATTCAGTGAGAGCAGGAAGAAACGTGGCTGTAGTCCATCTCGGCTTAATATTCATCAAGGGTGTGTGTGTGTGTGTGTGTGTGTGTGTGTGTGTGTGTGTATTTTACTTGTGTTCATTTTAGGATCTATCAGACCTTGCTTTTGTCGTACGCAAAACACGTACACATTAGCAATGTCTGATAATATAATTTGGTGTCATGTCGTATGATTGGAGGGAATGTCACTGATGTCGTGAAGGAGTTTCGCAGCAGGCCTACACACGAGAGAGAGGGAGAGAGGATTAGCCGAGTGGCAGCAGGACGTCCTCGTCTGTTCTGTATGCCGTGTGCTCAGGCTCCCTGGTGGTCTTGGTCTGTCATCTCATTTTGTGCGAAATGAACGTAAAAGTGGAACGACGACTCTCGCAGCTGAGAAAACGTTTTTTTTTTTTAAGGACATCATCATCATCATCATCCGATGAAACGCCTCACGTGTCTCCTGGGACGCAGCCAGCCAGGTGGACGAGGGGGAAAAAAAATACTCTGAACGGTTAGAGGATGGCTGGCTCTCGCACGCTTTCACGCGCTCTCGCGCTCTCTCGCACACTCGGACATCTGCTCAGACTGGCCGGATCTCATTGGCTGCGAGTTGCTCATGCAAGCTGCCTATTCGCTGGGTCTGTTACTAGGAAGATTCCGTTATAGGACCCTATAGGGGAGGTCACCTCACACAACAACAACAACAACAACAACAACAAACCCGGCTGGCTCGGCACTCGGATCATTTATTTATTTATTTACGGATTTATGAGGGAATGACCGTAGATCTATAAACCCTTACAGAATGCCTTTAGTTTTTAATTCTTTCTCTTTTTGAATTTTTTGGTTGTGGATCTATCTTCCTCATGTGAGACACAAGTGTATTTATTACTTGACGACTAAGACTCCTAAAATAACTAAGACGACTCTCTTTTTTTTTTTTTTTTTTTTTTTTTCTCCTCCCCCCTCAGACCAGACAGAATTTCGGTCTTGTTTTCGTTCCAGCACGTGGCGTTCCACTCGTCCTGTCCGGGTCACAGTTCACGTCCAAGAACGTGTCGCAATCTGTAAAGACGCGATGTTCAGCCAGCTGTTTTAAAAGCCTCCCGATCTTATTATTCTTTCTTTCCCCAGCTCTGGTACAGCAGTGACTCTACACAGAGTTCGCATTTATCCGAATTTTGTGAGCGTTTGTGCGGATCACTTTTTTAAATCGCGCAGCTCTGTGCGGCTCGGTGTAACTCATCTTTGTATTAATTGTTTTGGTACTAAAGTTGTGTAAAAGTTTAGCGTAACCCAAAACTTTCTAAACGATCGACGAATGCCGATCGGCTCATTTGCATACGGCGACGCCCACAAAACACCGTAAAAGGAAAACTCGCCGATATTTCCACTCGCGTCTCCGTCAGTAAAAATGTTATTTAGCAGTGTAAGAGTTACAGACTTAGATTTAATGAAAGTGTTTTGACGTGAGGACAGCGTACATTATTTTTAGGTAAATATTTCAGAATATGCTAAATAAATGAAATAAAGGTTGAGCAGCACTGGTACGATGTTCACGGCGATATTCAGATGAAAGTCCAGTAAAGCGCGGCGCGGTGAGCGAGTTCATGTTTGAAAGACGGACACTTTGGCATGGTTCAGCGTTTCCACATCACCTCCGGCGTTTTATGGCGAGCTGCAGCGTGGGCAGCTCCGAGAGGCGTTCAGTCAAACCGTACTCAGCTTAATTGCTTCTGGGAAGGAGGGAAGAATAAGACGGCGAGTGGAAACGTGAGGTTTAAATAGCGCTATCGATCGCACTTGAGTCAGATATTCATTCGATTTTTTTTTTTTTCTCCGTAATGTGAAAATGATGGAAGCGTGTTTTTGTCCTGCGTGATGTCATGTCATGTCATGTGATTTATCTTGGCTCGATGGAGAAAATAAACATGCATTCAGTTACAGATTTATCCAGATTTTTATTCCCGGTGTCTAATGATCCGACCGGAATAGTGAACGTTCATTTCACGTGAACACGTGAGGGAAAGAATTTCGATCAAACGGTACAAACGGAGTGATTTGAGAAGCTGAATGAGCTGACTGGACTCGTTTCTCGACTAAACCTTGCTCCACGCACGCGCGTGACCTCAGACACGGTGATGCGGAGCGGTCCGTACAGGATCTCTCCGGGGTTTTTTGTAATCGTCGTGGCCAAAAAACGCTCGATTTTTAAAAAATTTTTTTTTTTCAAAATCCGCGATGCAGCTTGCAGAGGTTTTTTTTTTTAAACGCGATTCGGTGAAATCGCAAGAAATTCTTTGGCAGTGATGTCTGCTGATAAACGAGAGCTTTTAGACGCGCGTGAATGGAAGAGGGATTTGGCTGAATGCACGTTATGATGTCACGTGACACATCTTGGGCCAAATTCGGCGAGTTTCCTTGATTTTGCGTTAATTTCTGCGCTCGGGGAATCCCGGAGAAGCCGTATGTGGAATTTTGAGGGGAAAATTGTTCATTTCTTTTTCACGTCTTTAGAAGCCTCGGAGTCGGCGTCGTCGTTCCCGTCAGTTGATTCGGGTTTGAAGCGCAGCCGCTGAGATTCCTGCTGCCGTTCACACCGTGGACGTGGAGCGCGTGTTTGTAGGAGCTGAGCGATCGACGGTGTTTACGGCGTGAGAAGAAATTCAGGAATTTGTGGAATGAAAGCCGAGTCTGCTGCTGCGTTATCGTCTCGGCCTCGTGGTTAGTTGGTCAGCGCTTGGTCCGTAAAGGGTGCTGGATTTTCTGGAGCCTTCTCTGGTGCCGCTGTCGTGTCGGAGGTCTCGTATAGAAGTGTGTGAGCGTGCGAGAGAGAGACGCACCGGGGTTCTTGTATTATTCAGCTAGTCTGTGTGAAGTGTCTGTAGAGACGTGTGTAAAAGGAGAAGGATCCACGTCTGCGCCTGTCTGGATGAAGGATCAGGTTCGATGCAGCAGACTGTCCTGTAGCTCGAGTTCGGTACTTTTGGTACGGTACCGTATGCAGGATGCGTTCGTTTCTTTAGATCAGATTATGTAAACGTCTTCTGTAGAAGGTGCAGTCGGTGAGATGTTTACATGTTTAAAGGTGAAGTATGCGTGTACACAAAGCTCCGCCCACAGAATTACGGCACTTCAACTAGCGTCATTGTTAGCCGGACTGTCGTGACATCACTTACGACCGCCAAGCCTTCGCCGTCCCGTTTTTCTTTGTAATGGTTGATTATCAGGCTGCGCTGGGCGTTGGCTGATTTCAGACTGAGGTGTGGGCGGAGTGTGTGGGTGTTAGGGGAGTGTCTATAAAATGGCTGACGAGGTGCATGTTAACAAAAACAAACAGCTCAGACTGAGGTTGTGGCTCGTTAAAAAAAAAAAAAAAAAAAAAAAAATTCATGATCTAAGTATTTATTTCTACGTTGTACTAAAAGTAAAC